>NC_056732.1:72779667-72832167 GCF_019279795.1 Protopterus annectens
AGATGCTGCCTGGAGATGGAAAAAATTAACAGCTGTACATTTTTTATAACAGCAAACTGTTGGTTTCACAATAACTGATTGTATAACTCTTAGGATACATATGTGTTGAGTAGTTTTTGTTGTTGTTTTTGTACAGACAGATCATAAGAAAAAAGAAGCCTGTTTTCATTTCAAGCAGCCTGGAGGAAATCATTTGATTGTGTTATAGAAAGTAGGCATTTATTTTATTTTATTTTATTTTATTTTACATTTGTTGACCGGGCTAGTCCAACTGGATCATTGTCCATTTTCAGTGGAGGCCCGGGGAGAAAAGCTCCACAGATTAAAGCATGTTTATAGAAATACATGTAAAAAAACATTTGTGATATAGGCAAAGAGCAATAATACAAGGAAATTAGTTCAAGTCAGGTGATGCTATTCTAATAACAAATAGATAATACTAACTATGTAATACAAATTATGTAATTAAAAACATGAAAATAAAAATAATAATGTTTTTTTTTTTTTTTTTTTTTTTTAGTAACAGTAGAATCATAATGTTATTTATGATTTGAGAGAGATTTAGAGTGTTAAATAAAATGCAAATATAGTTGAAAGATGAAAGTAGGTTAGTCTGGATTGGTACAAGAGCAGAGCCAGAAGTTATTCAGATGTGAAAGAAGTTGCTTTTTAAAGCAAGGAAAAGTGGCTAGAGAGGAGATATGTAAGGGAAGGTTATTCCATATTTTGCCAACTGAGTTGGAGAAAAGGCAGTTCCCTGCAGAGTTTGAAATTCTGGTCATGTTAACTTGTAGCTTATGGGAGGAACGTAGTTGTTTTAAATTATTATAGGGAGTCAAGAGGTTGCTAAGAGCAGGTGTTTTTGAGGGTTGATATAAAATTTTATGTGCTATTAAGAGTTGTTGATAGATAATCTTGTTAGGAAGTTCCAGCCAGTGTAGAAGTTTTAAGTTTATGCAGTGGTGAGTTCTATATTGAGATGCAGTGGCAAATCGAGCTATGTTGTGGTAGGATGTAGACAGTTTCCTAAGGTTACCTTTAGATAGATTAGTGTAGATCGAGGATGCATACAGAAGGGTAGAGATAAGATGTGATTGTGCTAAAGTAGGCATGAGCTAGGGTTTGTCTTTTTTAAGTTTGGTGCCACTGCCACTGCCATTAATATTGGCCATGGAGGATAGCATAATCTGCAGAGGAACTTGGATACAGAGAAGCATATAGTAATTGTAGAGCATGCTCCTTAATAACACAGGAACATACTAGGCAATTGATTGCTGGAACCATAAGATGCCCAGCCATATACATCCTTAAGAGGCTCTTTCCAAGTGCTCACCTCTCAAATCGTGCAGAGCCATGTACAATAACCCTGGTGCAAATTTGTCTCTACCCATTTAGTCATCAAGACTAGCCTTGAAGGTAGCCAGAATAGTACTTTGTTTGATCTGTGGTGGTAACTTATTCCACAGACTAGGAATACATTGAGTTAGGATCCTATCCCTCCAGTGAGTCTTGTTTATTTGTTTGTGTAGATTTAGGTTTTTAGTGGGGTGGTTGTAGAGCCACTGGTTTTGCAAAGAAATAGGAGGTCAAATAGGACTGGGACTTACATAGCTCAAAAAGCAAGATACAGGCCAACTCGCAGGAATCTGTGGACTACTGAGTTTAAGGAGAGTGGTGCTAATTTATCAGAGTAGTTGAAAGATTTGAGACATTTAATTTTCTTACTTAGAAATCTTTGAGACCTTTACAGTTTTGCAATATGCTTAGATTTGTACATACCAAAAAGGTTACTGTATTCAATGATGAGTCCGATAAGGGAAGAGTACAGAGGTAGGATGACTTCTTTGACTCTTGAAGATATTCCCTTGGAAATCAACTCAGCTAGATAGAAGGATTCCTTGACTATGCTGGAAACAAGATGATTGCATGAGAGGAAGTTATCCATATAAGTACCCAGGTCTCTTATGACAGTAAATCTCTGAAGAGGAGTACCTTTTATAACATATGAGGTGGGATCAACTTTTCTGACAAATACAACTGTGTTCTACTTTTTTCATTTAGTTTGAGACCATTTTGATACACCATGAATGGACATAGTCCAGCCCTTGATGGAACTGTTTTATATCAGTGGATGAGCTGATAGTGTGTAGTTTGAAATCATAACCAAACTTGGTCAACCATACTTCTGACTTCTGGAATATTGGCTGGATGTCTGAAAATAAATGCCAAACATAAGAGGGCCCTAAAAGGATCCCTGTGACATCCCACTAGTTACAATTTTTCATTTAGAGAAGGAACCAGCAACTTTCACAACTTGGGATTAGCAATCCGGCAGACAATGTAGGAAATTACATTAAGTTTGTCTAATGTTTTCAATAATATCAGCATTGAGGAGCAGTGTTAAAAGTGTTGGCAAGGTCAAGAAAAGCATTTACACAGAATGACCATTGCCCACAGCCTCTCGGACCCTTTCAAAGAAGCATGACCTACCCTTCACAAAACCAGAATGGTTGGGCTCTATATCAGTTAGGTTTCTATGTCTACATAAATGAGTTCTGCTATGATTGTATTCCATAACTTTGCATATAAGTTAGTTGAGGTCAATGGGTCTCTAATTACCTGGGTTTATAAATGTCCATCCTTGTGTAGGGGAGTAACAATGTATGTTCTCCAGTCATCAGGAACAAACCATGTAAATAGGCTGAGGATAAACAGGTTAAGCAGAGGCACATATAGTGCATACTTGTCACCGATGAGAATGTAGCCTGGTATATTGTCTAGTCCTATATAAATATTATATTTAGCCTTTGACAGGGATTCTAAGACTCATTCCAAAGTGATTTATTTCAGGGGAAAGTAAATTCTCAGGGATAGTGGGGTCAACAATGTGAGCAGGAGGAATAAAGTTGGCACTAAATTTGTCTGCTAATATTTTAGCTTTATCCTTGAGGTCAAACTGGGTGATATTATTACAGATGAGCTCAGTGCATTGTTGGACTTTATTCCTTAATTTTCTGACATAACTGAAGAATGAATTGTAGTTTGCTTCAGAATCTGTACCAACCTTAAGTTCATTCTCTGCTTTACATTTTCCAATAGTAACTTTAAGTTCTTTGCTTCCATATTTCAGTGTATTCTTGAGATAGGGAGATGTGGATTTTGAGAACTTTTCATTATTTTCTTCTTTTGTTATATAGTTTATCAATACAGGAGTTCCACCAGAGAGGTCTATTCTGGAATTTACCATTACATTTAGGGTGGATGGTTACTTGCTTTTCTACACAACTGTTCAGATGCTGGCAGAATTCAGAGGTGAATGAGACAATCCTCTCAGCTGGAAACATTTGTTAGGGATTGTTAGGAATTTTGCATAGGTCTTCTACAAGCTGAAGTAGGTTTACCTTGGAAAAGTTCCTAAAGATGGTCTCATTTGGTGGTGGCATGGTACCACTAGGTGTGATGGAGAAGTTGACTGGCTTAGTGGTTCCATTAGGCCTGATATAGAAGATGACTGATTTGTAGACAGATTTAATCAGGGATGAAGGGATGCAAGGTTGGGGTGTGGGTGGTGACTAGGTTGGTAAGGACAAGGGCAAGAACGTTATAGTTTCTAGTGGGTGTTTCACAATTTGATAGAGTGCATTGGTATTAATAAAGTCTAGGTAACAGTGAGCATAATTATTTGCAGAGGTGTTATGTTGTTAGGTGATATGAAATAATGGTGTTTCTAATAAATACAAATACTCCCCCACAGTTACTCAAGGGTGTTAAAGTATGATAGGTGCAAAACCTTAGTATAGAAGGAGTGATATCATTGCAATGAAACCATAGCTCATTAACTACGCAAATATGATTGTGTTCGACTTACAGGATGGCTTCAAATGCTGGCATCTTTTTATTTAGACTCATAGCATTGAATAGTGCCACCTTGATGTTGTCCAAATTTGAGTTTGAGTTTTCTATGTAGCAATGTCCATTAGGGGGACTCTGCCTAAGAAAGGCAGAAAAGGCTTTAGCCGGTATGCAGAAACCCTGGTATAACAGGTGTAAACTATCCCTGGTAAGCCATGAAGCCTTATCTACCATATTATCACACTCTGACTCATATTGGATCCCCTTAGAATGACAGTAGCTACGTAACCAATTGTTTGTTAAAGCCAATTATCTTGTCTGCGGATCTAGGCACCATTCTTGGTGAAGGCAAAATACTACTCAAGCCAAGTGTCTTTCCTGCCTCTAATACATGCATAGTAAGTTCCATCATGTCTCATTAGATGTATCTCTGGGTGGAATGCCTCAGGTCATCCACTCCAACATGGGCCTGCACTAGATCGTAGTCATATTTGATTGGCTTAAGAGACCTTAAGGCTCATGTAATATCACAGATCCTGGCATCAGACAAGCAGTTTACCGTGACTACCCTATTCTTGTCCAGTTTGTTGAGTGTGGAGTCTGTTTGCCTAGCTATAGAGTCACTTATAACTAAAACATTTCCCTGTGTGAAAGTAGACTTAGTGGTCTTATGGGCTAGGCTTACTTTCCTGATGAGTCTTGGGTGAGCTCTGTGGATTTGCAATATGTGTGATTGGAGAAGGAGTAATTGTTGCCTTGTGTGCTGGAGGCTGGGGTATTTTACAATGAGTTCTAAGAGGCTTTGGCATTTTTTCATTCCAGCATATGTTATGGATCTTCTTCTTGTATCACTAGCCACAAATAATCAATGGTCCAACCTGCTCTGTTCACCCTCATTCCACTCAGGCAAACTCTGCTCACCCATACTACCCCCATTCCCACCCACCCCTGCTTTCATTTCCTTTATACCTAACCATCTTTAGCCCACCCCTCTACACTCTTACATCTCTCTTCCTCAGCCAATCAGATCCTTTCTTTCCTGCACAAACCCCCTCCCACCATCCTATACATTGTTGGACACCTACCTCTCACTGTCACACTGACCCATCCCACTCCCCTCCCCCACATCAAACCATTCAACTCCTACATCCTATTTGCAAACCATCCTCTACACCTTATTCTACACCCTTCACTATGCTTCTCCATTTTCTCTTATCCTTTCTGTTATTTTTCTTCTCCTTTACTTCATTTCTTTTCATACTCAACTTCACCATCACTCTAACTCCCCCACATCCTCCCTCATTATAAAAACTGTTAAACACCACTCCTATACCATATTGCCCTCTCCCTTTTCCTGCACTGAACATGCTTGCCCCAAAATAAGACTCCTTCCCAATTCCATTCTTCAGTACAGATACAAATTAAAACCTCTCCCACATTACTCCATTACATCACTTATACTTCACCTCCACAACACCTTTATACCCACAGGCCCATTCAACAACTTAGCAACTCCCTCTTACTCAACTTATATACCTCTGCAGCAACACTACCCTACTCTCAAACATCTCTCTTTCTATTAAATCAACATACATAGCATTCTTAACAAAATAACTGAATTTCACTCTTGGATAGCTCAATACTCCCCTGACATAATCTCTATCTCAGAAACTTGGTTGAAACCTCATAACACTGACATTCAGTTCTTTCCCCTGGCTACAACATCTTACGCTATGACAGAACACACAAAAAAGGAGAAGGTGTTGCCATTATGTACTCTGACCACCTAACCTTATCCCCCCTTCTTATCACACCTCCTCTTTCCACCCATCTGAACCTATTACGGCTAATTATAAACTAAATAATCACAAAACTCTAACTATTGCTATTTATTTACCCCCTGGAGATAACATTCCTTACTTGAACAGATTCTTTACTGGACAGCTGACACCATACATAATGAAACTATCATTCTTGGTGATGCCAATATTAATTGGCTGGACCTCATCTTTAGCTCCTCAACCACCTGCATGCATCTTTATGGCTTTACCCAACTTATCTCCTCTCCCACTTTTCTTCACAAACCTACTAACACCGCTTCTCTTCTTTTTTTCCAAACATCTTTATTAAATTTACACAAATGAGAAAGACAATCTTACATTTATATAAATGAAAAACATACAAAATGATATCACTTTAGTTGCAAACAGTTTACATCACAGACACAATTGAAACAACTGTAGTTGTAAACATTTTACATCACTTATAAACCATCCAGTCATTTTCAGTTAAGCATTATATAGCACATTCAGAGCCTGCCTCTTAAACCTTGTTCTTGCTCTGCATAGTTCCCACAATTCCCATTTTTCATATGTAGTTTTCTCCTTCCCTTTTCAAAAGATCCCAGTTTCAGTTATTTTATCTTTGTCACTATATTCACTACTTCTAGTAAAGTTGGTCTAGACTTTGCTTTCCATTTTCTAGTAATTGCTTTTTTGACAGCCACCATAATTAGATTCAGCAGGGTTTTACTATGTCTAGGCAATTGTGATTCTGTAGCATAATTCAAAAAAATCATCTCCCCAGTCAGTCAAATCTGCTCATCCAGCATCTCCGACCACACCACTTCCCTTTGTGACTGTATTCTAGTCTCTCATCCCAACCTCTACCACCACCCTGAATCCTTCCCAGACTCAATTAGTGATCATTCCCCTATTCGCATTCAAAGATTCTCCCCCCACCTTCATCATTCTCACAAATTTATGGAACGCCTATTACCTCTCTCTTGACAATGTTGTTCTTCGATTCAGCACTATCTTCCTAAACATTCTAAACTCCCTAGTCCCTCCTAGCATTCTTAGAGTCAAATCACATTCTTCCCCCTGGGTCTCCAAATCAACCCCCCTGGCTCTGCAAATCAACCCTATCCCTCATTCTAAGCAGAGACTCTGCATGGAAACTCTGGATAAAAACAAAATCACTTACACACTTCCAAAAATATAGGGAACTCTGTAACCTGGCTAAAAAACACATACATCTATATAAAAAGAACTTCTACCACATACCCCTGACAGCTAAGCCTACAAATCCCAAAATTTCTGGTATACCATCAACCAAATTCTCCACCCTGGTAACCCTTCAACATCTAATCCCTGCCCAAACAACTCACCCCAAGAAACTGCCTCCATCGTCAATACCTACTTTATAGAGACCATCTGCAAACTCATGCCAACATCCAACACAAACACCCCCTTTCCTGCCCCCACCCCTGAACTTCGAAACTGCTCTTTCTCTCTAAAGCCTATCCCTATCAGCTATGTTAAAAATTGTCTCCTCAAATTTAAACCTTGCTCCCCTTCTGCTGACAACTTGCCATCTCTCTTCCTAAAAGCTGCTGCCAACTCCATAGCATACCTAGTCTCTATGCTAATCAACCACTCTATCTGTGAATCCTCTGTCCCTACTCTCTGGAAGAAATTTCACACCATACCTATTCACAAAGGTGGAAACTCAGTAGAACTCTCTAACTATCGCCCAATTGTTATACTCTCTCCCCTTTCCAAAATTCTTGAGCACTGTGTGCACAAGCAACTCATGTCTTATCTCACTCAAGAAAACCTTATTACCCCTACTCAGCACTGTTTCTGCCCCCACCACAGCATCACCACTGTGCTCCTTTCCTTTACTAATGCCATTTCTGTAGTCAGAGACAATAATAAACCAGTCTCCTGCCTCTTTTTAGATCTCTGAAAAGCCTCTGACACTGTCTTCCACTCCATCCTTCCCTCCAAACCTCTCCCCTAATACTATCTCATGGTTTTCCAGCTATCTTACTAACAGACAGCAAGCTGTCAAATGGATCCCAGCTCTTTCTCTCTTCCTCCTTATAAAAATGGGAGTCCCACAGGGCTCTACTATTGGCCCCTTTCTTTTTAACATTTTTATTAATTAACTCTACACATCCTGCCCTCAGTCATCCTTCATACAGTACACAGATGACTCTACTGTTATCAACATTGCTGACAACCCCTCAGACCTGCTCACCCTAACTGAAGCCTCCTTTAACCTCACTGAAACTTGGCTTACTAACAACCAACTCATTCTCAACCCTAAAAGTACAAACTCCTTCTTTTCCTCCCTAAATCTCTCTGTCATATTAAATCCTCCTTTACTATCTCCTCACGTAACAGCACTATCTCATTGGAACCTCATACTAAGCTCATTGGAGTAATTATTAATGACCAACTTCAATTTGACCTCCACGTACACCACTGTATAAAGAAAACCAACTAAAAACTTGGCCTACTATATAGGAACAAAAAATTCCTTAGCCCCAACTCCAGAATTTCTCTCACCTAGGCTTATCTTCTTCCTAGCCTCTTCTACTCTTCTCAAATCCTTAATAACTTACAGTTTCTATCCAAACTTAAAGCCACATACAATAAAATTGCTAGATTTGCAGCCAGTCTGCCACCAAAATCTCATCACTGTCTTGCACTCCATACTCTCAGCTGGTTACAGTTTCCAAACCAACTCTTTTATGTACACAGCTTCTCTTTATTCATACCATCCTAAATAAACTCACCCCCTGCTCTAGTGCCTCCTCACTTGTCTCCCTCTGTAACCCACCTCGCTCCCTCAGAAGCTCTGAACAATTTCTCCTACAGATCTACAAGCCAAACAATCCTTAGGACCAAACCTCTACAGTTACCTTCCTGCTCTTTCTTGGAATAAGCTTCCCATGGTCCTCAGACATATTATCAATTTTACATGACTTCAAGACATTGAAAAATTATTTAAACAGTGACTGGATTTCTCACTGCAATCATCTTACTTGACAGCCTTCTCTTTTCTATTTCAACTATCATCTACTTCTCTCCTTTCCCTATTGATCTCTTGCTCCTAGACATTTTCCAGTTTCACTTCTCTCTTCTACCTCCTACTCATATTTTCCCCTTACACTGTAACTCATCATACTAACATCTATAACTACCTTTTGGACATATACCTCAATTCTCCTTCTTATCTAACTTGGCTCTTACTCACTTCCTCTCTACCCACCTGTCTTTTGAATTGCCTCTTTTCCCTAATTTCCGCTTTCATCTTTGACTTTATATTATGTTAACTTATATTGTGTTTTTATATATATTTTTAGCATAATACTGTACTTAGGATGAATTAGTTGCCTGTTATTTTATTTTATTCTTATTTGTTTCACCTGCACTATGTCTGTATTTCTTGTTTAATTTGTATTGTGAAAATTCTATTGTATACTTTGTGCTGTGGAGTTTTTCTCATTGGGCCTCAGCTGAAAAAGGGCAATAGCTCAGTCAGACTATCATGGTCAACAAAGGTCTAATAAATAAATAAATAATGTGCTGTGATTGATTTGGTGTTGTAGGGGTATGATGCCATATTGGGGGTATGATGTATGATTACCAATAGTGTGCTGATGTGAGAGGACTGCATTTATGTTTCTCAAATATTTATATCTCTCACAGCCTGCACTATCAACTGGGAGAAGTAATGAACAGTTGGCAACATAAGAAAGTTGCTACACTGTCTTAGAACATATAATGCAATCAGACTGTCCACAGATGGGGTGCGAGCAAACTGTTGAGTAATGTTGCCAGAGGCTGGAGGACTGGGGCTTGTGTAATATTCCGGAACTGTAGGGAAACTACTGTAGTAGACCCTGAAGATTTATTAATGAAGTATTTAGGGAGATATTATGAAGGTACATTAGACAATCGCTAATCAATCAGTATTTACTGGAAACACAGAATTAGCTTTGACAACCTGGTTACTATTAGTGCTGGTCTCACCACAGTTTCACACTGCTGGGATTCAATGTTCCTTTGTTTCTTCTCTCACCAGAAGCAAAACAGTAGCACTAATCTCAAGATGAGAAGCAGGCCACAGGCACTTTGGTGATCACCAGTCTCAACCCAAATGATGCAGGGGTCTGTAGGTTTATTGTAGCCTTTTACTGGTAGCTGCCTTGAACAGCAACTAGACCAATTGGGAAGCCCCCCCCGCCCCCTCCACATACACAAACTCTTACACACATTCTCACGGACAAATCAGAGACAGTCAGGAATCAATGAGCCCCTGCTCCTTCTGTCACCATGAGCAAAACTGTAGCACAAATCCCAAGCTGGCTCCTTTGAAGCAGTTATCAGGCTTTCCTGGAGATCAACAGTGTCTAGGAAATAGTGATCCTCTGATCCTTCTCTCTCCAGAAGCAAAACAGAAGCACTAAATCCCAGTATGAGTACTGAGAAGCAGAATGGCGGCTCTCCACTGATTGGTAGGTGGTCTTGCCCAGATGTTGCAGATTTTAAAAATAAGATGAAAAAAAGGGTTGATACCCCAAAAATTGTAATATGCACTAAGCAGTTAGAAAGATACAAAAGCGTGGGTAACTTGAGCTTTAACAGTCTAAGGGGAAAGTCACTGATTTTAAAAGACCAAAACGGATTAGATAGTTGGATGGGGGCACTCCTCTGGAAGGAAACTAACAGAGATGTTTGTCATCTGAGCCTAACAATCTAGTTCAACTCTGAAAGTGGCTGAAGCTGAAAATGTCTGCCTACTTGCAAAACACAATTATATGTACATATATATTGGACTACTTTAGAAAATTGACTTTTTAAAAAGTTGACATTTCTATGGTCGAGACTGTATGATTGACATTTTAAAAAGTCAAACTGTTTTTGCTCAGACTGCAGTACAGTGGGGATTGGGGAATTTGCCCTTTCCCCCATTATAGTGTATTATTGGTGTTGGTATATACATAATTAGCAGAGGGTATGGGAGGAACTGTCTACTTGCTGGGTTTTATATAAATCCTGATATACCTACACACAGCGGTGGATTTTTGCTAAATTATTTGTTGCCACTGAACCCCTTACTGTTAGTGATCATGCCAGAAATTACAAAAAGCTCTCACTGCAGTGTAAATGGTCACTGTGAATTCATTTATTAAATAAAGTACAACCATAAAATGTTAAAAAAATAAAAACATAGTGTGCCCATAAAATGGTAAAAATGCAGACCCTGACTGCTTTCATTCTTTTTTGTAGAACATCATTTACTTACTTCTAATGCACATAATTTTAAAAGAACAACTATTGTTTGTCATTACATTTCTGAAACCTGATTGGATAACATGCATAACAAGTCATTTGTATACAAGCATTCAATGCTGAATTATTTTCTTTTTAGAACACAAGAAATGTGGGCAAAGTCAATGAGATCAGAAGGGTTAAAAGCATTAAAATGTAATGCCCTGCTTAATTCATACTACTCCAACAGCATGTTTCTATCCTGTCATCACAAATACTTTGTTAAAGGATCCAATACAAAAAAGTGAACTACTTTATTTAATACACTTAAATAATTTTTGGCCCTAATACACCTCTTGTGCTTTGCATGTCTTTCTTTCAGAAGAGTCATTTCTCTTTCCTCTATAAAAATAAATAAATAAAGTAAATAAATAAAAACAGTTGCAAGAGACACACTTTGGCAAAATATACAACCGGCCTTTTCTCACAACAGTAAGCACCTGTGGCCCTAGTTATCTTGTCTGAAAAGCAATTTGCTGCTTAAGAACTTGAAGACATAAGTCTGCACTGATGTCATCCAGACTAAAGGATTGTATCATTCTCTTTAACAAAAACAGTCTCCTTCCTCAAAGGTTTTCTCTGAAAAAAAGATGTTTCAAGTTTGTTGCTCTTTTATTGACAAAAATGGAGCTTCTATATCTGAGTTATAAATAATTTAATTCCCTTTTAACACATTCCATTTTTTTGAATAAATTCATTAACATCTTTAGATAATGTTCCAAAAGTGATAGGAAGGGAAACCTTTTGTGGACCATCCCTGTCTTTAACCTCCCCTTCTTGCAATGTTTTCAAACCAACCTTTGCAATAGGTGCACATATAAATTATGTGTTCCTTAGAAAACTATCCCTTACACTGTATTATTAATGATTACGGTAACCCATTTGTAAAACAAATAGTACATCAGTCTCTTAAAACCTCTAATCTTAAAACACTGGCCTTTCAATATACCTTTCTATACTGTTCTTATTTTTATTTTGTGAGCTATTTATTATGCTCTCCCTGACTGGCTGAGTCATATAGCGAATGCTGGGCTTATAGCCTGCCCTCTTGACATACTTCCTGTTGTATGAGCCCCTTTAACAAAAAGTAGATCTCATAACAGATAGGTTAGACAGCCATGAGGTAAAACTGGTACATTTTTTCTGCAGTATGCTGTGGAACCTCTTCTTTTTTTTTTTTAAAACAAGTTTATTAGTTTTAACATACAAAATAAATATTATAACAATCTTATGCAAGCAGTTAACATATAAACAGTTATAGCATTTGATAAAACAACTAAAGTATTTACAAAGACATCCACTCTAAATCAAATCGATTAATTAAACTGTAACATCTTACTAATGAAACTAAGACTGTTTTAACAAGTTTTGTAAGGTATCCCATATATTATAGTAAGATGCTTTCCTAATGGTTCTTGACTTTATTGTCATTAGTTCCATATGACACACTTCAATCATAACATTTTTAAATTCATTAAATGAAGGAGGAGTATCTGAAATCCAGTTTCTGGTTATTATTTTTCTAGCCACTGCTAGAATTGACCATAATAAAGGAAGTTTAACTTTTTTAACACATTTAGGAACAGGGGTGTTAAATAATATAAGTGATTTAGAGACTATGAAATTATCTGTGAAAAGAGCCTGCAAAAAATCATTGATTAACATCCAATATTCCTTCAGTTTTATACAATCGTAAACCATATGTGCCCAATCAGCATTTATTTCTACAGTACATCTCTTATATATGTTGTCTTTATTGTTTATTTTATTCATCATTAAGGGTGTATAGAAAGATCTATGTAAATATTTCCAGATAAAAAGTCTCCAATTAATAGAAGAAGTAGTTTTATAAGAAGATTCCAATATATATTGTTTATCTTGTTGTTTTCGTAATTCACCATTAATGGAACTGAAATAATTCCAGTAATTATCTGAACTATAATAGGTTTCATCTCTAATAATTTTATGTATGTGTGAGAGCTTACCTTTATCAGAAACCCTATGTTGTAAATTTAATATCAAGTAGTCAATCAGTATTGGAACAGATTCTTTAACTGTTAAAGACATTAAATCAAGTTTGTTAGTAAGATGTTGTCTAAAAGTTTGAATCTCTAACCAACATGTTTCTCTCAAATCAAATTCTTGCTTTAAGAAGTCTAAATTTTTTACTTTATTGTCAGGCAGCATCTGATACCAATACTTTAAATTATTCTCTGTGACTAGAAGAGTTCTTTCAGAGGTGGATGATAAAAGAATACCTTGTGTATACATTATAGGAAATAAGATAAAATTCCATTCCTTATACTTAGGGTGTATATAATTACGATATCTAATAATAATATTTAATGGGTAACTAGCTATATATTTTGGTGTAATAGATGAGGTACAAAACTATTTTAGTAACCATAGCATGGGATTGTTTATAATAGTATTTTTGTGTATTAAAGATATTTTTGTGAAGTGCATGCTAATTAATTCCCAATATTCCTTCCATTTTGCAACATATGACTGATCTATTAGCAATGTTATAACTTTTATAATAGAAGAGATAGCATATAAATTAAAATCTGGAAATGATATGCCCCCTTGAGACCAACTATTAGTATGTTTCTTTAATGCAATCCTAGGTCTATTAGGTGCCCATAAGAAATTTAACATTTGTGAATTTAATTTCTTAATAATTATTTTTGTAGGTGGGAGTATTATTGATTGTATTATGTATAATATCTTTGGGAATATTATCATTTTAATAATTGTGAGTCTTTCTTCCATGGTAAAAAACATATTGTTCCAGCTATTGAAATGATTTTGCATATTATGAAGACAATTACTATAATTATTATGTATAATGGATTTAATATCTTTAGTTAATATTATGCCTAAATAAGTTATTTGACCTGAATTGGGTATGTATTTGAGAAAATCATTTGTGAGAACATTTTTCCCTGTGTATATTGGTAATATTTTAGTTTTTTCTTCATTAAATATCAAACCAGAAATATTCTTGAAATCTGTCATCTTATCAAATAATGACTGCATAGAAAAATTTGTTCCTGCTGATGTAATTAAAACATCATCTGCAAAAAGTTGGATTTTAGATATTGTGTTTTCGTCTATATCAAATCCTTCTATATCATTGCTGTTTCTAATCAAATTAGCCCAAGGCTCCATTATTAAAGTAAATAATAATGGTGAAAGTGGACATCCTTGTTTTGTACCTTTTAATATGGGTATTTTTTGTGAGACATATGTTCCTATTTTAATGTAAGCCAATGCTCCTTTATATAGATGTTCAATTAAATTCACAAATGTATCAGAGAAATTTGTACACTTCAATAAGATAAACAAATAGTCCCAACTTACTGAGTCAAATGCTGAACTTATATCAAGGCTGATGAGTGTCAAATCTTTCTTTTTCTGTTTGCATAATCAATCAGAGTTAAAGTTCTCCTTATATTATCAAAAGTATTTCTATTTATAATAAAGCCTGTCTGATCTATGTCTATTATACTTGGAATGATTGTCTTTAATCTGTCAGCAAATATATTCATGAACATTTTATAGTCAACATTAAGTAATGAAATAGGTCTATATGAAGTGCATCTAGTTGGATCTTTATTGGGTTTCAAAATTGGTGAAATAAATGTGTATTGCCAGGATGGGGGAATTGACAATTCATTTTGTGCTGAAATGAAAACCTTATGTATTAATGAATAGGTACTCTTAGGAAGGATTTTATAAATCTCAGGAATAATACCATCATTACCTGGTGCTTTGTTTGATTTAAGTTTATTTATTTGTGTGATAACCTCTGTATATGAAATATTTTTATCTATTAATCTAGTCTGTTGTTTATTAAGTTTTTTGTTCATGTTTGTAATTATAAAGTTCTTTATTTTGTCTTTAGAATCCATATTAATGTTATTATGGTTAATGTTATGAAAGTGATTTCTAAATTCATCTAATATTTCTGGTAAACTAGAGACATTCTTCTTTTTCCTTGGAGAGAACATTTCTTTGATGTGATTTTGTTTATTCAGCCTTTTTGTTTTATTTTTAAGTCTATGTAAGTATTTGGGATGTATTGAGTAAGACAAAAATTTATATTTCTCTAATGTTATTTTGACTTTGTGACTTAAAATTTCTTTGTATTTCTCATTTAATGTATTTATTTCCTCAATGACATTTTTGTCCATAATATTTTCCTTATTATTATGTTTATATGAGTCTAATTTGTTTTGAATGTCTATTAATTCCCTGTCCCAAGATTTCCTTTTATTATTATACCATCTGATACTTTGTCCATATAAATAAGATTTTAGAGCATCCCAAATGTAAATAATGGAGATGTCAGGTGTAGTGTTTAAGTCTAAGAAATGTTGCACCTCTGTAAGTATATAATCTTTATAATCTTTTAGTTGAGTTAGGTATGCTGGTATTCTTTTGATCTGAACATTATAAGTAATATTTACCATAAATTCGAAGACAATTGAATTATGATCTGATATAGGGCATGAAATGATCTTAGAATTAGTTAGGTCTGTTACCAGTTGGTTAGAAATAAAGTCTCCATCTATTCTTGAATAAGTTTTATGTCTGTTAGAAAAAAAAGTATATGGTAATGATTTAGAATCTGTCTGATTATTAATATCATTCAAATGATATGAATTAATAAAATCCTTTAAATGTTTTGCATTGGATGTGATTTTCCTTTTTCCTATAGTAGTAGTATCTTTTTCATGCAGGATACAGTTAAAATCTCCTCCTAAATAATATCTCCTTTAGAAAATGATATAATCTTATTGAGATGGTGTTTCACTGTATTAGTGCCAATTCCTGGTATCCAGTATACATTAATCAATGTATATGTTTTCCCATTAATCTGTATTGTAACCAGGCAGAACATTCCTTTGTCATCTTTATATGACTTAATAGTTTTAGGTATGGGCATATTTTTGTTCCATAAGATAGCCACTCCTCTTTTTTCTGTGTGTGTTCTGAGCTAACCAAGACTGTATATTTATTAGTGGCTAATTTATCTATATCTTTTTTCAGGAGATGTGTTTCCTGAAGGAATATTAAGTTGGCTCTATGCAAATTAATATATCTCATTAAACTTGCCCTTTTACATGGGTTATTCAATCCATTAATGTTTAAAGAAATTCCTTTTAAAGTTACCATTTAACTTTTATAAACATATAAAACTTATAATCAGAATAACATTTACTAAATTAAGTATTATTATGTCTCCTCCTTTAGGTGTTCTATTAATTATAGCTGCATTTAGTGAAAATCTTATGGAATTTTGTGAGATTTTAACTTTTATTTGTTGTGACAATGAGTTTATAAAATGTGATGTGGATGTCAAAACTATATACACATAACAATAATCAGGGGAAAATATTGTTTGGATTAAACAATGCATCCAGCCTGGAGTTAAAAACTCCAACTTTGAGTAGCAAATACCACTCAAGTTATCCCCCTATCCTAAGCAGCAGTACTCCAGCTGCCACCAAATTAATTAAATACTAACTATTATTAACTAAAGTTAAACTCATTTATTTTGATTATCTATTATAGCAAGACTTAAACAATTTATATAACAGCTTCATATAATCATATAAAACTTTTATAATCAACTTAATAATGCTATGTACATCTATTCTATATAATGAGTTCATTATCATAATAGCATTCTAACAATCTTGAAAGTGGGAGCAGAGAAGAGAGAGAGAAAAAAAAAAAAGAGAGGATACCCATTTGGCAGTTTAATAAAAATTTGTAATGATAGGTTCTTATTATATGTTTATGCTCATTTGAATTCAATAACATTTGTTATCTCAGGCTATTATGACTCAGACATTACTTACATTAGAGTATTCATATTTTCTGCCATAACAGTACTGTTAGTAGTTTTAAAACTTTAAACTACATGCACTAGAAGCTTCCTTCTCTTACTTATTCTTACCATTTAAATAAAATGATTATCCTCAGTATATAAGTTAAAAGAACATACTACAAAGCAATGTTGATCCCTAGTTATGCATAAATCATTGTGATGAAAGCCAGCTATATCTTATATATCTGCACTGCAGCTTTAAAATGTATCACATGACATTTTCTTCTGAGATAGAATCATAATAATGCACATACTTATTTATCTTAGTTAAAATAAATGCATTATAATATTATATATCCTTAAATTATAAGCATCTATATGCATTAAAGTGCAGCAATTATATAAGCTTTCAGAGTCATATATGCATGAGTTTTAGCTTCTATGCATTCTAAATTATCTCATTTGTTTACTATGGCATATTAAGCCATTTAAAATCATTATAACTTTTACATTTTATGTTACATCTTAAATAAGTAAATTATTTTAAAGAAAAACTCACATTTTGTTGTCATAAAGTTCGTTTTTCATCACAATACAGCATTTATAGCAGTTCTACTTCCTGAAACAGGTTTACTTCTTGAATTTGCGACGAGTCTGTGTGAAATCAGGGGTCAAAATTCAAAATGGCTGCTTTCAGCTTCTCTGTGCATTTTCTGAATGTTGAAGCTTTTAAAACGGCTCGAGGACACTATTCACGAGGATACCTATAACTTAAATTGTCTCTTATAACATTCTGGTGGGAATTTTAATAAAAGTAAGTGACAAACATTCATTTTGAATGCAAATGGATTTATACAGTGTAAAACCTTCTCGAAGCACTTCACAAGTCATTGCAGTCGCTATGGCAGTGAAACCAAGCCTTCAATTATTTAACATAAACATTACTTATATTTATGTGTCCCATTTCAATTTCTCATTCAGAGTATGTTACAAACATATATCAGTATTATCAGAACCGTGTTACCTAAAAAAAAAAAAAAAAAAGTACCTGCATAGATATTTACTTGCTGTTTGTTTTAATAAAGTAAAACCTGAGACATATTACTTACAACTGCTTTAGTTCTAGTCAACTGCAGTTATATCATGACATATTATTTAATATCATGTATTTAAGCAATTTAGTCATAGTATAATATATAGCAGTAATACTTAAACAGCATAAATAATTTTAAAGAGATAATAGATTATTTTCCCCTTTTTTCCTTCTTTTCATCTTTCCCCCCTCCCTGCCCTCCCTCTCCCTCCCCTATGTGTTTAGTTTAAAAAGAATGCTATTATTTAAAATAAGAAAAGAAAGGAAATATATCATATTACTAACCTTAGGTCTCTTTGTCACAAAAGAGAAACAAGTAGATTTATATCAGGTTATTTGTTCCTCATGAAAGTTTGATTATTCATAAAACAAACTTCAGTTCTTGCACATTAAAATAACTTTGTACAAATCATTAAGATATTTGTGGTTTTCTTGTAAATGCAGAAACTGTAATTAAAGAGTTCAAAAAAATATAAAACATGTCATTTGTTTTTTAGTCTTTTTTGTTTCTCTGATGTCTTCCAAGAAGTTCCTGTTGCCATTCTTTTTAACGAAGGACTTGCCCATTCCATATCCTCTATTTTGTCTAATATTTTATTTTTTTTAATATACAACAAAGCAGAGTCCAGGTCTTCAAAAATTCTAGGGCCATCAGGTAAAAAGATTTTTAGTTTGGAAGGAAATAAAAGATGAGTTTTGAACTGTGCTTTCTTAAGCTCTCTTATTAATGGTAAAAATACCTTCCTTTTTGATATTACCAAAGAAGAATAGTCATTGTCAAAGCGCACAGTTGCTTCATTAATTTTTATAGGTGATTTAGCCCATGCAGATTTTAATACCATCTCCTTGTCATAAGATGATAAAAATCTTACAATAACTGATCTAGGATACTTTTTATTTGTATTAGAAATGGATAAAGACCTATGGGCTCTTTCAATGCCAAAAGAAAATGCCTCTGACAGATCTAAAGTTTTGGGAAGCCAAGTATTTAAAAAAGATGTAATGTTATTACCTTCTATATTTTCTGGCAGTCCAAAAATCCTTATATTGTTGCGTCTGGATCTGTTTTCCAAGTCATCTAGTTTGGATTGAAGGTGTGTGTTTTGTTTCAATAAGAATTCAGTGTTTATTTCTTCTTCCTTAATTCTGTTGTCCATATCATTAAGTGTATCTTCTATACCTGTTATCTGAGCTTTCTGATGTTGTAGATCTTGGTGTAGCACATCCATTTGTTTTGTGGTTTTCTCTATAAAATTATCAATTTTAACATCCAGTCTGTCCATTTTAGTTGTTAGTTGCTGTATAGTTGATAATAATGTCTGAAGCTCTTTCTTAATGCTGGAATCCTGACTGTTAGCCTTGCTGGAACTCATTCTGAACAGAAGTGATGAGACAGAAATTTCCAAAAAGATTTCTGACAGGAAAATTAGTTAAATTTTCTTTCTTTTTTGAATATTATTCAAGGTAATGATATTCCAAATGATTTTAGAAAGAAAATTATTCCATTAGTTGAATTTTGAAGTAATAATTTCCTGTTAATGTAGTTATGTTGGTAGAGCTGAAGAAATCTGCTGCTATCCTGTGTTCATCCTTGGCCACCGGAACCTCTTCTTAAGTGTATGGTTGCAAGCTAGAAACAGCCGCTTTATAAAATTTGTGCAATGAAATCATGAAGTTCCTGCATGTGTATGCAAACAGGTTACTGAAACCACAGGTAGCTTGAGAATTCACACGGTATCTTGTCGGCAGTAATAATGTTCTTGAAAATTACAATAATATTCTAGGTGATGAGACTCATGCCAGACCCGATGCTGCAACATATTTGGATAAAAATGGTGATGATATTGCCTGGACAGTAATTCAGTACACTGTCTATAACAATGTGAAAGCATTTTATATTGTAATTCTTACAAAAACAAAACAGAATTTACCTGCCAGTAATTCTGTACTGCAAAACCTTGGCTATTTATTGGACCCTTCCTTAAACTTCTAGCTGACATCCACAGCTGTGGCAATCATTGGTATGTATTGTGGGTTTTGCAAATCAAGGGCAGACGGGCATCATCTTATGGATGACTTCATGCACCAAATCAACGAATATGAGTGACCGCACCAGCTGCAGCACAGATTTGAAACAACTGCATATTTTCTGAAATACTGTTCAACAGTCCCTTAAATCCAGCAACAGAAGAAATGCCTGTGGTTAAACACCTCATGCTAATGCTTCTTTGTTATTTTTGAGCAGTCAAAATTGAACTGAGGTGGTTATTAAAGGCTGAAGCAATAAATACCTTCCTTCCTAGCTATCAAAATGAATGATATATTTTCAGGCTTTCTTACTCGTGGAGAAAGTTTGAACTCTTGAGCTTCAGCTATCTGAACTTCAAGTCACAGACAATTGGGGCTCCTCCTTAGGAAATCACTGTTGGTGAGTTGTGCCAGAAGTGATTCCCTTCCCCTTTTTTGAGTTGGTGTGACTGTGAAGTTAGAATATGTAAGTTCTGGTGTGTGGGGTGTTCAGGGGCTTTGGCCCCTGCAAAACACTTTAAGAAGTAGTTTTTGGCAAGATGTTTACAGTGAATGCAGTTTGGGGATTCTGATCCTCAATGAATTCTCTTTCGTACAGTGGAAACATTTTTTTGCACAGCAGCCAAACACCATTATTCAAGCTGAAGCTTATAATAAAGACCGTATAAGCAGTCCTGATAGAAACAAAAGTCTAAGACTCATCTGCAGCAGGAATTGCACAGCTGCTGATCATTTGACTCACCGCATTGAGACATCTTCACCAGACTAATACTTGCCTCATCTGAGGCTGGAGCTCCATTTTACTGATACACTGCACTGTTTTTCAAATGTTTCTTGTTATGCTGTTATATAAGTGTTACTACTTCCTTAGTAATCCAGTTTCAGTAGTGTTTGTTTACTCAGCAAGTACTAAAAATGGAGAAACCTTGGCTCCTTTATTATTGCCCTTATTTTAAAATCTTCTAACTACAGTTTTGAGCCTTAATGGGAGAAAAGAGGCAAGGCAATACATCACCTTTTTTTTATTTTGAATGTGTTACATAGACTTCCACTATGAGTGGATGAAAGTGAATACACAGAGGATCCAAATACCCAAACTGCATTCACCAAAAACATCTTGCTGAAAAGTTTTGCTAAGGGCAAGCCCCCCCCCCCCACACACACACACACACACACCATCCAAACGTATATATACCAAGTCAGAAGTCACACTTAGTTGAAAAAGGAGAAATTCCACAAAAAAGGGAATCACTTCTGGCACAACTTGCCAAAACTGATTGACTTTGATGGAACTCTGATCGTTGATGAGTTTTAGCTTGGGCAGTTGAAGCTTGAGAGTTCAAGGTTCATCCACCAGTAGGATAATGGTTACATAGAGCTTGACTGTTTTGACTAAGCTGATCTGTTGTACAATATGCAAATGTTTAAAACAAACATTTTAATAATTGTGCTATGAATATTCTCTACTTTTCATCTTCATCCTAAACCTTCTCTAATATGCTAGAGCTGCAACTTCTACGTAATATTCAAAGCCAGAGTGCTAAACGGATAGTGTCATGCAATGGAACTTTTATGTCATCTCCTAACTTCCTGTCCACTCCTACCTAAGAGCTCTTCCATCAAGCAAATCACATTCAATCTCCCAAATTTCCACTTCTTCCACCATCCTATTCCACATTTGCACTTCACCCTTCTAACCACATTAGCTGTTATTTATCATCACCACTACATTGATCTGATACTAAGCAACTGTATTAATACATTTTACAACCAAACAATAATCTCACTTCCCCCTTCACAATTTATCTAAAAATGCTATCTAATTTCTATAGGGTTTTACTGGCTTCTATGTTTCATGTACTTTATGCTCCTGTGTTTATTTTCCTAAACTCATGGTTTATAAATGTTAACTTTTTATTCCAGTATCTCAATGTAAAATGCTTCATTTCATTGATATGCTACTATATTTTTTGATTGTTCTATCTATGTTCCTTGTTTATTTTATAGGTATATTACATACCTGAGCTGTGTCTGAACCGTCTTCTAGGAACAGTGCACTTATCAGTCAACAAATTTGAATAAAATGAATAAATAAATAAATAAATACATAAAGAAAGAAAAGTCCAGAACTTCACTGAATTCATGATGGCAGAGCAAAGCTCCACACAGTGACAGTGGTTAACAATGAAGTCTGTCGGTACATATATTGAAGATATCACCCAGTGGTTGATAGCTTTTTATTGGCAAAAAATTAAAACACAAATGACAGAACAAATTTAAAAATGCAGTATCCACTTTATTGGTCAAATTGGTTATACGCAAGGCAGTCATTGCCCCTTGTTCTGTACTACTATTTATTTTTAGAAAAGCTGAATAAAAACATAAAGAGAATATTCCCATTTTTCTGCAAATTGTCAAACTCCTCTTATAATAAAGATGTGATAATGTGCTTATATGTTTGCGTCATTTTGTCATTGAGTAGAAAAATTATACACCGTTCAGTATTCAGATTTTGTGCTAAGGATTTGTCCAGATTTTTCTGGCCAGATGTCCTTAATTTCCAGTAGTCATTGTACCCATTTTTGATGTATGCAGGCTGAGGGGTATGATTGTTGGCATTGACTATCCTTGTGAATTTTTTAAACTTAGCTGTCCATTTGTTGTTGAGCCCAGGAAAAGACAGCTGACTGCACATATGCTTCAAATTTATCAGACAGCTGGGTGAGGCAGGATAATTGTTTAGAATGATGGAAATCTTAAGCAATCATTGAGGGGAAATATATGCAATAACACCAAATAACCAGATTGAAAAAGTTTTATTCTTGTTTATAAGGTGTATGTTTAAACTACCATTTTAGTGGTTCTAGAGATATAGGAAACCAGATCTTGTACAATACTATGACCTAATGAACCCCATTGCTCTTGAGGATTGCTTTACAAATATACTAATTTACAATGCCTTGTGATGTAGTGATACAGTAAGTTTATATGTTACATTAATGAATGCTGAAGAAAAGCCCATTTTAGATGGCAAACCACATAAAAATGTAGGTGATAGACTATCAAATACTTTTTCTATTACAAAAACAGAGGAGCATTGTACACCAACATGAAACCTGAGCCTGTTTCCTACCTACATCAAAAGCATTTCATCCCAGGGACCATTGTACTTATTCTGTATTAATGAAAATAGGTGAACTTTTAATTAAACTGTCAATAAATACATTAGTTAATAGGGAGTGGTTTAAGTCCATTAAAGGAATAGAAAGATAACTTGTTAGTTTATCTGATGATTGCCTTTGAGAGATATATGACTGAGAGGGGTCTACTTCACATGACTGAAAAATCAAAATACTGAATTTCATTTGACTGAGACCGCAATACTTCATTTTCAAAATACTGAAAACTCATTTGACTGAGTATTATACTGAAAGCTTACAATGCTGAATTTCAAAATGCTGACGTTTAAGCCATAGACGTGATATGTGTTTCCATTCACCTATGACTTGCTTGTGATAAAAAAAAAAAAATAGCTGTAACTTGAAGTGCTGACTGTCAGAATAGAAATAGTAGTGTAGAAATTAGTGTTATAGT
Source organism: Protopterus annectens (assembly GCF_019279795.1). Taxonomy (NCBI): domain Eukaryota; kingdom Metazoa; phylum Chordata; order Ceratodontiformes; family Protopteridae; genus Protopterus; species Protopterus annectens. Next base: position 72,803,201 of record NC_056732.1, read on the forward strand.
ATTTCTAAATTAGGGTACGTTTCTTTACATTTTTATGGAAAATATCTAAAGTAATATGGTGGACGCTTCGTGTGCTCTCGGCAGTTGTGGTAGTGTGTATAGTACTGTAATGTAAGTAAAAGGTATATGCCCTTTTCCTCACTATAGTGTGATCCCGGAGTTAGTATATACAGTTGGGGGGCCCAGCCCACCCATCTAGTTTAGTTTTATATCATCTGGTTTCTGTTAAGAGGGTAAATAACTAGTTGTTAAGTTTTGGAAAGAGTTAGTCATTGGTGTTGTAAATGTGGATGTCTGTGGCTTAAAACTTAGTATTTTGAAATTCAGCATTGTAAGCTTTCAGTATAATGAGACATAGTCAAATGAGTTTTCAGTATTTTGAAAATTAGATATTGCGGTCTCAGTCAAATGAAATTCAGTATTTTGAGTTTTCAGTCACGTGAAGTAGATCTGACAGAGAGAGCTAAGCTATAGCTAAATATTTTGGGATGAATCAAAGATACTGTTTGTAACTCTCATTAAACTTAGCAAATAGTCCTTCAGAACCTACATCTGTATTCAAAACATGGGTTTGGTTGTTTACTTTCCCTTCCTGATTAGAATAGGCTTTGCCCACTCAGTTCTGGTGGATTTATTATTGGAAAAATAATACTGTCCAAATATGTTTGAACAGTGTCCGTAGGCAAATGCAAATTTAAATTATACAAAGAACTACAGGGGTCTGCACTAACTTAGACAATTTCTGTCATGCCTTCTAGCATTTGTTTTCCTCTGCTATTAAAAGAAATCCCATAAAGGATTCAAATTCTTTAATTTTATAAGCTAGTAATTTAACTATGTCATCTTCTTATGATAGATCATTCATTTTCATTTTTATTAGAACATACTTCCTTCCTGGTTGCCAGTTGTTAAGAAGATTATTTATATAGTTTTAAACATTTCTACATTTCTGCCCATGTTTCTATTTAATCTTACAGTGAGAACAGTGAATAACAAAGAAATTCCTACTAAGTCAAAACCACAGACTTTAGATACCTTAACATACTTCTGAACTGAGCTGCCTTGTACTACTTTTAGAGTGGCACACAAAATTCTTTTGGGTTTACCAGCTCAGTAACCAAATAACAAAGACACAAAGCAAACTGCTATGCACAAATAAGGCAGGCAGTTTATAGAAAAGAATAAAACAATAAAAAGTAGAGGAAATCATCATTTAACCCTGGTGGAGAGCAAACATTTAATTTATTCTATTAGATTATTTTGTTTTGTAATATTTTGTACAATCATCCAAAGCATTATGGAAAATGATGAAGCACTCAAAGCATCATACAGAATGATAAAGTTTATATCACATGGATCACCCATTGCTAACACTTCAAAAAATAGATGCGAGAAAACCAGATATAGAAGTCCATGAAAAAAAGAAAAAAGCAGCATTGATCACCAAAATTGCTACACCTAATGATTATAGTGTTTTACATACAAACACAATGCCATAAATATCAGGATTTGCAGGCAGAAACAAGAGCTATGTGGAAGATAGATATCTAGATAGCTCCAATAGTAGTAGTGGCAACAGGTGTAATAAAAACATGTGCAATTATACTTAAATATGTTAAATGTGCAGTCATACTTAAATATGTTATCAGCACATGTAATCCCATATGAATTATAGAAGGAAGCAATTCTGGGCACATCGTGGATGCTGAGAAGAACACTCTTAGCTAACATCAAAGACTATTAATTTTATGAACTCTAATCATACTCTGACTTAGGAATGGGGTCCATTCTCATTATAGTATTCGGAACGCAAAACACTTGGGGAGAAATTAAACAGAAAAGAAACAATATAGTTTTGTCTAAACAATGCTCGGTGAATTCAGCCACATCTTTGTAAAGGCCACTGGATTTATTTTTTGCCCTTATGTTACCATTATTTTCCACTACCCAAATGGTATCAGGATATAAGGGCAATTCACTAAATTGCAGTTTTTAGATATCTTACTGAAAAACAACATTGATGACGAGGAGGAATATTAGCTGCAAGGCACAGTTTCCCCTCATTCCCAAAAGAACCTAAGCTGGACTGTTTTGGATGCCCAGTAACCCTAATCTCAATAGACTATGGAAAAGTTTAGAGAACTTTGTCCATCGCAGTAAGAAATTGTCTCCTAACGTTATGTCAGCTACACCTTCACTAAGCAGTATTCAGTGCAAAGTCCTATTGATGGCTTCCCTCTTGATGCAATGTTCCTTTAAACTTTTATCTTTGTCCCCAGATGTTACACATTATAACTTAACTGAACATCATAACTTAACTGCACATGAAAAATCTTTTTCCTGATTAAAATGATGATGGAACTGTATCCCATAGACCATATACCAGATCAGGAAGCTTAATATTAAAAACAATATTGATATTACAAAAATGACAGATATATTACACAATGCATTCCAAGACTGTGGAATAAGTTCCCCTCACAGTCTGAAGAAGGCATTGATTAACTTATAGGTTCTTAAGTTCATAGGTAAGGACTAGGCTAGCTGCCCCTATGGAGCATTTTAAACCTAACCAATTTCCCTTTTGGTGCTTGAATTATCCTATCACATTTGGTGTTAGATTGTCCTTACCCATCTTATGATTAACAACTATGTATTACCACTAGTGAAAATAACTGGGATCATACCATAGATAATCTGGGGAGACCCATTCATGGAATAAAGCATTTAGGAGCTGCCTGTATCTATTAGTAGTAGTATGGGGGGTAGTCCTTGTGTACAATTCATTCACTGATTCAGGCTGTGTTTGAATATGAAGAGGGATGAGTTTTGTTTAACATGGATGGATAGTCTGATCCAGAGCAGTGGTATCCTCTGCAAGATATACCTGTCCCTCCAAACCATTCTGTTGTTGTTACAGAACAGGTTTAGATCCCCAGAATGAGTACTTCTGATGCTATTTACTTGCTAATGTGCAGTAAATCCATAATGGGCAATAGGATGCCTTGTATGCCAGACACAGGTCACCTCTTAGTAGTCTGTAAGATATTGAGTATAGTGAAAAAAATTTGAGTTGGCCCTAGTAGGACAGATTGTGTTTGCCTTGTATTATTTTAGTAAGGTAAGTTTTTTTTAATAAATATATACATATGTATTAATTATCTATATTTATCTGCATCTATAGCCATGCATAGCAATCTATCTATCTATAGCATATGTCTAGTTCCCAAATGATAGGAAGAAATTAATGAGAATAAACAGACGAAAAAAAAGTTGAAACACAAAAACTCAAAATGAAAATAAATGAAAAACATCATTACTGAACAGCATACTTAACAAAGCAGTTATTTAATTATTCAATGGAGGTTTATAAATAATATGTTGATGTTATGTCACCGTTTTGTTTAAAAGTACCAACTTTATTTGTTCACATTAGTTTGTTTTGTGACTAGCTTGCCTGTGTTCTTTTGATTTTGCTGAGCAGCAATCATGGCTATTGAGCTGTTATTTTATTTCACAACCACACAGGACACTAGGAGTCACACTGTTATTTTATTTACCAATCCACATACCTGAGGAACTTGTGATCTTCAGTTACTTTTTCCTAGCGCTAATTCAGTTTTCTTGTACTTGAGGATAGTGTCACAGAATCTCCATCTCCGGGACATTACCTAAAGGGTTTCTTTGCTGTCAATACTAAATCAAGGGGTAAGTGATCAAACAACATTGTTGGAAGAGTTTCCAGACAGTTTTCTTCATGCAGGACCAAATAATTTGTTATGAAATAATCAATATAAGAGAATATTTTATTGCCTTTAGAAGAAATTAGCATTAGTCTTAGCTGGCTAGTCAACAAATTACTTTGACATATTTGAGCCAGAAAGTCAATGCTTCAAAACAAGCTAGACTTAAGAGGTAGAAGAGATAGGTAGCTTAGATGAAAATAAGAGATTATCCAAATAATTATTGATCACCTGCTAACCTGGTTTCAATCAAGCACTAAGGTCACAGCTAGGTATTGTAGTTATAATATTTGTTAGTGACAATGAACTCAATTTCTGGTGGTAGTAGGATTGTATGTATGTCTATATATATATATATATATATATATATATATATATATATATATATATATATATGTGTGTGTGTGTGTGTGTGTGTGTGTGTGTGTGTGTGTATGTATGTGTGTGTGTATGTGTGTGCATGGGGTTAGCTATTTCTGAAGGAATAACATTTACAGGAATAGGAAAATGCTGGGTATAAAACATAAAATGGACATATAATGGATCTCACATGAAATGAAAGCATAGCAAAAAGTTAAATTTCTCAGACATAAAAATGTTACTAGGCATAGAAAAACAGAAAAACAAAATGCAAAATGCACATGCACACACAAACACACACATACACACACACACACACACACACACACACACACACACACACACACACACACACGCGCGCATCTTAAATTTGCATTACATCTCTACACCCAAAGCAAGGGCATGTTCCTTCATGAAGTGTTTACTATATGCAAACTATAGTGTTATGAAATCTTGGAGTACAGTGAATAGCTTTTTTTAAGCCAAAGTGAATTTTCAAATTCCTTTGAGGTGCCATGGTCTTGGAGTTTGTATATATAGCATATAGTGTGAAGGAATACACCCCCATTTTGGGAAGTGCAGGGGAATGTGCAGATGTCCAGTTTTATATTATAAAAAGTTTTCTTATTTAATTTTCTGTGTTAAAATATTCATAATCATGGTTTCTTGTTTCCTGTCCCAGTGCCAAATATACATGGTTTTGTAGAATTTCAAGAGTTCTTATTTCTGGAATTTCATTATGACCTCATAGTGCTACTCCTTCCTTAACATTACCATGGGCTACTTATTTAAATTAAACTGTAGTAACAGCAATAATTTCTGCTACAGCACTAGTTTTTGACTGATAGTGTGACTTAGTAGGATATGTTACAGCTCTTTCCTTTTTATTTTAATCAATGTTACACCACAATTCACATTGAAGTGCTAATATATACTTTAGGCCAAAAAAAAATGAAGTGAAATGTATTTGTTGTTAATGGGAACGAATCTATATGATTGCTGAAATCCACATGAAATTATCTTTACTAGGAAAATCAGATCAAATTGTGATAAGCTTTAAACTATGCAGAATGTGTAGTTTAAAACTGCTGTGGACTACATTTCGTTTTCCAAGAATAATACAAAATAACCTGCTTTTTGCCATTGCTGACAGTTCTTTGTTTAGTCATGGGATTTGCATGGCTGTCTAATCCTGATAAATCAATATATCGGTTCAGTGAAATCACAGATTACTGTGACTGTATTACTTTGGAGGATGTTATATTAAATAAGGTAGTGCAGAAAGCAAAGCCCCTTGCATGGAGGGAATGAAAGACTTGATCCCTTCATTTCATCCGTGACTACTAAGCTGTTTTGGTAAAACATTTATAATAAAATGGTCCATCAATGTATATTGACTCAGTAGACTATGCAATGTCATCCATATTATTCATGTATACGAGTGGTAGTGTATCTTTCTCTCTTGGTGTGTGTGTGTGTGTGTGTGTGTGTGTGTGTGTGTGTGTGTGTGTGTGTGTGTGTGTGTGTGTGTGTGTGTGTGTGTGTGTGTTTGTGTGTGCGTGTATGTGTGTGTGTGTGTGTGTGCACTACCTGAATTAGTTATTATACCTTTTTGCTTCCACCAGTCTTTTTTGAGTAAATGGGACTTACTTTCTGTGGTTCACCAAACTCAAATTGCATACTGATGAGAGCTTTAAGAATAAAATCATTCATTCTTATCTTGCCCTCTTCACATTCTACAAAAAAAATGTGACTATAAGCATGGTTTTGAGAGATGGTAGTAATGGCACCATTATCTGCCATCTTGCAGTTGGAGAGCTGTTAACAGCTGATTCCTGTGATTCAGTGGTCCTGGGTTTGATTCTCTCAGCCTCCATTGTCTAACTGTGTGAATCTGTCACTTAATCAGACAGTGCTCCCTGGCTGATTTTGAAAAAAAAAGTCAATGGAGATCAATTCTCTACCATAGTAAACAAATACAAACAAAATAAATAAATCAAGTATTGTTGGTACATCTTTGTATGAAGTGGCTTCCTTAACACCATTCTGTGCCCACATCTCTAAACTGTTACTACTTCTCCTCCAAAATATACTATGAGACTGTAGGACAGTTTAATCCTATCCTTATGTGCTGTTTGCTGTACTGTTCCAGCTGTTGTATAATGGAAAAATTATGTATACAATTTTGTATCACCAGTAACAAGCGGTTCTAATTATGGTTCATCCTCCTGTTACCGCTGTGGATTCATCATCACTGCCACATAATTATCCCTTTGTATATATTTTTCACAAATCATATACCTCTTTTTGCTTAAAAAATCCCACTTTTAAGAGTTCCACAAATAGTTTCATGGTTTGAATGAACTCTGCCACTGCTTTGAACACCTGGTGTAGTCCACTGGGTGTAAATCCGTGGCAGATTTAGGCTTTGACAAAGGGGGTGCACCCCCTTCCTTTTTTTTCCTGATCCATGATGCAAACATGGTGTTGAAAAGAAAAAAAAAGGAAAATAATTCTCTGTCATAGTCATGCTTCTCAATTGTCCAGGACTTCTCTAAGAGGGTGTCACAAAATACCATGTAGCCCATTCAAATTACAATTATTTCCTTTTTCCCAGCTGAACCATATCATGAGTTTGCTCCTCAGCACTGTCATTAAAACCACAATGGCACAAGTTTGATGTGTGTATGAGGCAGGAGGGAGTATTTTGTTTTCAACTAGTGCTACTCTACTCACCACAAGAACCAAAAGTAAAAATGAAAGAGCTCTACTGGATGGCTGTAGTGAAGACTAGCACTTTAAATCACACCGGCTGCATTCAGCAGACCTAATAAACATCTGTAAAGTGGAGAAGTTACCTATTTTGAATAGCAAGGTAAGTCTATAAATGCCATACCTTATACAATTTCTTGACTGATGCATCATATTTTTTTCTGCAGATATATTTCGGTTATTTGGTAATCGATGTGCAGTTTTCTTTTATGTTTTTTAAAAACATCAGTAAATCATGAGGCAGAAGAGAAAATTATGGCATTATTCTTAGGTTCATAGGTTCATAGGTTCAAACTAGGCTATCTGCCCTAGGGCATTTATAAGCCTAGCCAGAGTGTGTTTGGCTTTCGCCACCTATTTTAAATTAATTTTGCTATGCCCTTTTTCGAGGTTAGTATACTGTGCCTCTGTCTAACAGTGACACAGAAGTGATACCCTGGGTAAACCTATGATCTCCCATCCACTCATCAAGATTCCTCTTGAAGAGAGTCAATGAGGGACTCTGCCTAACCTGGACTAGGGTTTTATTCCAGAGTGAAGGGAGCCTCTGGGTTATGAATCTGTCCCTCCAGCATGTCCTATTTATTTCAGTGCTGAGGTTCAAGTCTCTCGAGCGCGTAGTTCGATGGGATTTGGATTTTCTGAGGTGCAGCATGTCCACTAATTCCGGGTTGGACATGGCTTTATACGTCAGGCACAGATCACCTCTGAGCAGGCGGTATGCCACTGAGTAGAGCTGGAGTTTCTTTAACTGGGCAGCATATGGCATCTGTTTGAGCCCTTTGATCCTCTTGGTGAGGTACTTTTGGGGTCTTTCCAGTTGCTGCAGGTGTCTGGTAAGGTACATCCCAAAAAGGGCATTGTATTCAATTATGGGCCTGATAAGGGATGAGTAAAGAGGCACGATGACCTCCCCTGATCTAGATGTGAATCCCTTCATGATTAGGTGGGCTATATAAAATGTTTTTCTAACCACTTTGGCCACGTGGTTGTCAAATGAGAGATTGCTATCAACTTGGGTACCCAGGTCCCTAATTACTTCTTCTGTACTTAATGGATTGCCACCTATGTGGTAATTTGTGGGCACTTTGTTTTTGCCAAAGGGGATGACTATACACTTTTTGGTGTTTAGCTTGAGGCCATGGCTCTGGCACCAGTTGTCTGTTTCTATGAGGCCCTTTTGGAGGATGCTTGTGTCGGCTGGAGAGTCAATTATGGCGCCCAGTTTGCAGTCATCTGTGAACTTGGTCAGCCACAGTCCTTCCGTGTTGGCCTGTACCTCCGAGAAATATATACCGAACAAGAGAGGTCCCAGGACTGAGCCTTGAGAGATGCCACTTGTAACTGGTTTGGAGTCTGACATGGCTCCAGCAATTCTAACCATGTGAGTTCTGTCCTTGAGCCAGTTTGCAACCCATCTAGTGACATAGGGGTTTATATTTAAGCTGGTGAGCTTATCTATAATGCCCGAGTGGGGTATTGTATCGAAGGCTTTTGCGAGGTCCAGGTAGGCTGTGTGGACCACCTTCCCCTCGTCAATGGCCTTGGTGACTGTTTCAAAGAAATCAACCAGGTTTAAGAGGCAGGATCTGCCCTTAACAAAGCCGAACTGGGTAGGATCCAGTGTCTGTAGGTCCCCAATATCTTTATTTATGAGGTCCATGATGATCCTTTCCATAGCTTTGCAGACCAAGCTAGTCAGGCTTATGGGGTGATAGTTTCCAGGATCCGTTGAGGCACCACCTTTGTGGAGAGGGACCACTGTTGCTGTACGCCACTCTTTGGGTACATATCCTGTAGTAAGGCTGAGATTGAACAGTAGTTTTATGTTTGGGTTTAGCTCTTCTTGGAGTTCATGTAGGGCGCAGCCCGGGACACCGTCTGGTCCCATTGATGCTGTGTTTTTTGCTTTGGAGAGGGGGGCTCTTACCTGAGCATCTGAGATGTCAGGGGGCAGCACTCTGCTGGGATAGATATTTGCCCTTTTGGTGGGGAGGAGAGAAGTTTGCGCTGAACCTGTCAGCTAGGATTTTGGCAATGTCTGTGGGTTCGGTGTATTTTTTGTCATTTTGGACTAATTCTGAGCATATCTGGGAATTCCCACCCAGGTTCCTAACATAACTAAAGAAAGCCTTGTGATTATCCTTAGTGTCCTGTGAAATTTTTCTCTCGAAGCTGGCCTTAGACGATTTTATGAGTGCCCGTAGTTTTTTGCTAATACTGATCAGAGATGCCTTCCCTTTTTGGGATTTTGCTCTATCATGTAGTAGCTTCCTCCTTCTATTGTATAGTTTGTTTATGGCTGGGATCCACCAGACAGGACGTCTGCCTTTGGAGGACTGGGTCTTGGTTTTATTTGGGATTGCATGATCCATGCATTCCTGCAGGTGTTCATAGAATGCATTTATAAAGGATTCTGTGGTCTGGGCCGTATTTTCCACAGGCCCAGGGGGCTTTGAAGGATTTCGCCTCGGTTTTGAGGAGTGTGAAATTTGCTTTAGAGAAGTTTTTCACTGTGGTTTTCAGGGCAGGGGGTTGAGTCGGGATGTGAATATCCATTGAGATTAGTTTATGGTCTGATCTTACCAGTGAGGGATACACTTCTGGTCTGGAGCATAGAGTCCCCATGTTGGTGATGATCAGGTCCAGTATATTTTCCCCTCTTGTGGGAGTGGTAACAAGTTGTTCCATAGCATTTGAGTTCATAAATTCTAGGAACCCTTGGGCTAGGATGTTGGAGCTAGAGTAATGCTCCCAGTCTATGTTTGGGTAGTTAAAGTCGCCCAATATAATGGTGTTTAGAGAGACCTTCATATTTTCCAGTGTTTTCAGGAAGGCCGAGTGGGGTTCCTGGGTTTGGGAGGGTGGTCTGTAGCAGGCTATAAACTGGAAGGCAGTTTTACCCACTGTTAGTTGCACATGGATAGTCTCTGATGCTTCGTGCTGTGCCGCCAACCTGGAGGTGTGGGTATCTTTGACGAATATTGATACTCCCCCTCCTTTTGTGGTTCGGTCCAAGTTTTGGGGCCGAAAAGCATGATATGAGGTATAACCTGGTAGTGCTGGGGTGCTCTCGGGAGCCTTGAACCAGGTTTCTGTTACTGCACAGATATCGATGTTCTCCATGCTAAGGAGAGTTTCGAGTGCGTGCATCTTGAGGTTTAGACTTCTGGCATTGAGTAGCATTACTCTTAGTTTCTTATCCGTTGTGATACCTATGGAGGTGGGTTTGTCTTTTGAGCCTTGCCTAAAAAAGGCACTATGGGGGTAGCAAGAGCAAGAGAATAAACTATATTGGCAGCAGAGGATATACTTAGGTAAATTTTCCTGGTATTTGTCATCTCCATTCATGCAACGAAGAAAGGTAGAGAGAGATTGGGGAGCTTTCTCATATCAGTCAGTAAAGTTGCCTTAAGATCCCAAAGCATATAATTACTTTTATGTAAGCCTAGCCATCAAGGAAGAAAGTATTCATTCAGCATACAGTCCTGTGTTTATAGAAAGTACTGAACTGCAGTTTTTTTTTTATTAAATATTAAAATGTTTTTCTATCATTGATGAATTATTGTTTTGGAATGAGGGGTTCAGATACTAAGATGCTTGGCTTAACTAGGTAGGGGTGGGGTAAGGATCTGTATTATCTTATCAGGTTGGGCATTATTCAGTGGCTATATCTTCATTTAATTTATATTATGTAGTCTACACGTAACAGATGGAATTTGGCATATGTATCCAGGTGTGAGTCAGGAGGGAGATCGAGGCTCAAGTGCAAGCACTCACCTTCGGCCAGGTGGGGTGCTGGAAATTTGTAAATCCTTGGCATTTAGTCTCTAGGCTGAGTGGTATGATTATAGTTTGCAATCAGAAAATGCACCACCAAGCCAGAGCACAGTTTTGAGAGCACTCCTCATACTGTGTCACTGGGTGGTAAATTCTGCAATTTCAAACCAGCTTAGCTTTTTCTCATGTAGTGTCACAATTATGATAGGAGACACAATTAGGGGTGCCATTCAGGACCTTGGGTGATCAGATCACTCGATCAGCCTAAGATCCTTCATGATTCTTCCAGTTATATCTCCCAACATGACTGAAAATACATTCAAGAGAAAGAGTAAAAGGATTGATGAGTTTTTGTTGACAGAAGTAAAAATAAAAACTTGAAAAGTTAGTATGGACTTCAGTGCTAGAGGAATCACCACAGTTATCCTGCCAACTCTGCAGGCAGCTACTAAACAGGAGCAACTGCAGAGAACATGAGGCATTTTTTAAATCCTGGCAGGTAACAACACAATGTGGGTAGTGTGCATACTTTTTAACTTCTTTCTTCAAGAATTATGGACAAAAGTGAAAATAATGGGAGGGTCAAAGGCCAAACATCAGGGGAAGCACTTTAATTCACTTAAAAAAATCAATAAAGCAACCGTTTTTGCATTAAAATGCATTTTCTGAAAAATGACGAGTGTAAAACTTTGCCTGGCATTATTGATTTAAATGTATCCCTAAATGATCTACCAAAAAATCAAAACTTTTTTGAAGGACAGGGTAAACATTTTGTGAAATTCTGGACATTTGACAGGTATACTAGTGTGCAAGTGGCCAGAGTCAGGCAGCAAGTAAGCAAGAATTACTGATGGGTAATGACACCTTTCCTACCAAATGCCATGCTGAGGACTTGTATGACACAAATTATGTGTCAAATGATTTATGTATTGAGTGAGACTCCCAGTTGTTTTTAAGACAAAATGCAATGAAAACATTTCTCTAAATGTTCTGGTAAATCTGAAGCAGTTACCACACAGCAGAAATATTTCTGCATACATTTTCATGTATTTTTTAAACTTAGCCTCAGACTAGTTTGGCTATCTGATGTGACTCCTCTGACTATTCTTGCTGAGGTTGAGGCAGCTAGGAGTGATGCCATCATAATGTATGTCTAATGGTAATTCCTTAGTTGCCTCATATCTCATCGTCAGAAGTTAAGGCTCCAGCCATTTGGTAGGCTTCATTAGCACATTAGCAGCTTCATCATGTTATCATGGCAGAGTGTGTATTTCTGCTTTCTGTCTGGCAGCTGTATAATACAGTTAATACCACTTACCTTTCTCACAATAACCCTCCCATGCTGATTGCAGGTCATTGTGCAGAACAAGAATAAGCATCATCATCACTTTCAGCCCAAGAGAATACTCCCAGGCCCTGGTTGTCCAGTCATACCAGACCTCTTGTTGCTGTTGTGCTTGGTACTTTTGTGTCACCCCCATGAGCTCTCTACATCTGGTCCTGGATTTTAGGACATATTCCACAATAGATTCCTTTTGGAAATCACGTTCACCATCCCAGTCATCAGGAATTAAAGTCAGAGGCCCCCACTTAACCTATGACCATACCGCAGCTCAAACAGTAAAATACTGTGGATTCTTGGGGAAGCTCACTATATGCAAAGAGGAGATGGGTCAGGTACCTATTACAGTTCTGCTTGAACTGGTCTGTGGTGTTCTCAATGTGATCTTTAGTACAGAGTTAAACATCTACCCTCGACCACTGGTTTGTGGATGATGGTAGGTAGTCATTAAATGTTTTATTTTTATTTTATTTATTTTATTTTATTTTACATTTGTTGACTGGGCTAGTCTAACTGGATATATGTCCATTTTCAGTAGAAGCCCGGGGAGATAAGCTCCAAGACAGATACATGAAAAACTTAGAAAAAAAAAATGACTAAATAGCAACATTCATTATATACAATGCATATTCTAGGTTACAACAGAAAATTCCACGAGGACAAAAAAGAAACACTTATAGTGTAAGAATGCATATACAATACAACATACAGGTATAATACATACAAAGAAGAAATAAAGTCAAAAGAGAAGACAGGTTAATTGTATTAAAATAAAGAAATTCCTCAGTAGAAAGTATTTACAGAGGCTGGACACAGTGTAGTTTTGGAGGGAGTCTGTATTTATAGTCAAAAAGGAATATATAACAGTTCATGAGTAGTCTGGGATAGGCAGAGCTAAGTTTAAACAGATGGATAGATGCCTAATCAGGTTTAGTACAGGGGCACAACCAGTGTGTTCTAAGATAAAGTTTCAGTCTGTTTTTGAAGACTGATAAAGAAGTAAGAGAGGAAAGGTCACTGGGGAGAAGATTCCAGGTTTTTCCGACAGCATTGAAGAAGAGAGAGAATCCCCAGCCTTGTTGTTAGGTTTGGAGGTGTGTAAAAGATGTTTGTGTGAGGAACGTAAGGACTTCAGATTTGTATGTGGGGTGATGAGGGTAGATAAAATAGGAGTACTGGAAGGTGTATAAAGAGTTTTATGGGCAATGGTTAGTTGATTGAATTTAATCAGGTTTTGTATTTCCAGCCATCCTAGCTGCTTTATATTTATGCAATGGTGGGTTCTGTAAGGGTTTCCTGTTGCAAATCTGGCAATGTTATTGTAGGATATTTTCAATTTGCTGAGGTTATTTTTAGATAGCTTAGTAAAAATGGGTGAGGCATAGAGGAGTGTAGAGATTAGTTCGGTGTGAGCTATGGTTGGTCTGGCTGTGGGGGAAAGGAAGGGTTTAATCCTACAGAGAGAGCCAAGTTTTTTGTTGACAGTTTTTATAGTATTGTTGATATGGATGTCAAAGTTCGGATTTTTATCAATGGTGATACCCAGTAGTTTGGTGGTTGGGTCTGGTGTTATAATGGTACCATTGGTGGATGTAACTGAGAAATCAAAAGGAGAGGACTTGTGAGTAGGATTGAAAAGGAGGAGTTTAGTTTTTTGGGGGTTCAAAAGAAGGCAACGCTGTGTGAACCATTGTTCAACTGTGTTAAATACCTTCTGGGCAAGAGAGTGAAGTTCAGATGTGGATTTGGCTGAGCATATAAGTGTGAAGTCATCAGCATATTGTATGCATGTGGCTTGAGGGATGGCTAGATGAAGGTCATTAATAAATATGGAGAAGAGGAGAGGTCATAGTATGGACCCTTGAGGAACACCTAGGGTAACCGGTTGGAGGGTAGATAGAGTCGTATGCCAGATTACTGCCTGTTGTCTTTTATCTAGGTAGGACTGGAACCATTTTATGGAAGGTGCATCTAATGACAGGGATTTGAGTATGTTGATGAGAATCTGATGATTAACCATGTCAAATGCTTTGGACAGGTCAATAAACAGTGCTGAGAAAAGGTTATTAAGGTTGCGTTTTTTGTTTATGCAATCTGTAAAGGAAAGGAGGGCAGTGGTAGTGCTGTGTGAGGGTCTGAAACCATGTCAACAGCTGGAAAGTAAGTTATTTTGGGTTAAGTGGTCAAGTAATTGCCTGTGGATGCATTTCTCTATGATCTGTGCCAAAGGAGAAAGAAGGGCAATGGGGCGGTAGTTGGAGAGCTCAATGGAGTGTCCACCTTTATGGAGGGGGATAATATGAGAGACTTTCCATAAGCTAGGTATGTGACCTTCGATAATAGCCCTATTGATCAGAATGGAAATGGGATATGCTATAGCTTTGGCTGATAGCTGTAGAAATTCAGCAGGTAGTTGGTCTGCTGAGGAAGAGCATGGTTTTAGTTTTTGTATAAGGGTTAGAATATATGTAGTTGGGACAGGTTGAAAATGAAAAGGAGGGGGTGAGGTTGAGTTATAGGAAAGTAAAGTGAAGCTATTAAGTGATAACTGACTAGCTAGTGTTTGGATAGCATTAGAAAAGAAGGTATTGAATGTATTGGCTGTATTTATGGGATTATTATGGTCAGTATTTTGAGGGTTAGGTGTGGTGGATTGACCTGGGTGGAGTAATTGGTTAATGCTAGTCCAGAATTTTTGTGGGCTGTTTTGGTTATTTTGTTGAAATTGTAGGTAGTAATTTCTTTTATCAGAGAGTATAGCTTTCTTAGTGTCATTTCTTAATGTCATTTCTTAAATTATACCACAATGCTTCCACAAACAGGCAGGTAAGTCTGACACAAACTTGGCACCTCTATCTGTCAGTATTTCTCTTGGGAAAAATACCCTGATGAACATTATTAACAGAGCATTTGCCACCTTATCTGCCTCAATAAAGGACAGAGTCACTGTCTCAGGTATTTACTAATATAGTTCACCACCACCAGGATATATCTGATATCATGAAGCCTGAGATTCTAATGTATGTCCATAACTACTCTCTGAAATGGTTCCTCCTTGCCAACCTTTTGGCATAACTCACATATCTTGTAGTACTCCCTCACATCTTTTGAAATATCTAGGCAACAGAAATTCTGCATAAGTTTTAATCCCAGATGGCCTGAAAAGAGAATATTGTGGGTTATGGACAAAAACTGTTCACCAGTACACCCTAGGTCTTACCAGTTGATGTATCATTTCTCCCTTTAGCCCTTCTTTACGAGTCCATCCTCTATAGAATTACATTTGTCCTAGTATATGGACACCCTTTGTCCTTGAGGATCAGGGTCTTCCTTGGCTATCTACCACAAATTCTGTAAAGTATAGTCTGAGAGGTTTGTCTGTCAAATCTTGTTCTTTGTGACCCCTTGCCAGCTCTCCCATCAAATTAAGTCTTGTATCTTCTACCAATGGTGCCTCAAATTCAGGTTTGTTAATACCAATCTCCCCCTCAAAGGAAGCACAGTACCTTTCAACAGCTATGGCTCAGATTCTGGCTGCTAATTATCTCCCATCTCAAAAATAGCCACAGCACTAGCCTTGGTTGGAGGTATGGACACTGGCTATGTCTACCCCCTACTGCCTCCTCCTCAGCTTATCTCCATGCCTCATTGCATTTCACCACATATGCAGAAGGTACTGCATTATCAAAATGATTTCCTTTTAAAACACCAGCTGGAATAATATTGAGCCCTGCCACTGGTATCTAAAAAGGATATCTCAAGGCAGTAACTCAAGTGAACTTCCCAGCCAACTATTATGCCGGATGTTGTTTTTGTCTTGGCAAAGATCTCCTTCCCCTCCACCAGGATAAGGTACAGATCTACCTCTTTATACCACAGAAGTAACTTGGTACTGACTTTGGCATCTAGGGTTTGGCATCTCCCATCCCATTACTCATGTGTTCTTTGCATACGATCAGCATTTCCGCTTCACAATGGCACTTTTTTCTAGTTCTTTGGCTTGCTCTCATTCTGCTTGCACCTAAAGCAGTTCTAGTCTCTCAGCTGATTCAAGCTTCAGATGTTTAATGTCTAGCTCCAATCTCTTTAATGTCAACTGGGTTTTGAGGTCATCCAGGGATGGATTAGGCTGTTTTTTTTTCAGCATGCTACACCCTGACATCATCTGACAGGTTGTCTCTGAATTTAGTAGGATAAATTTTAGCTACGCACATGTTTACTATCATGTCCTCCTTGTTTGGCATGTGAAATTTCCTTAGGTTTACACTGCTTAGTCTACTGGGATACTGACATCTTGACATATTCTTCAGAGCTTGTTTCTGCTTATTTCCTAAGCTGTTCTAATTAAAACAAATAAAATAACTGCTGTGCAGTTTATAACTCTCTATATTTAGTGTAAGGGTCCACACACATTTTATGACAAAACCTCTGCTCAAGACTAAAAAATATTAGAAAGTAGGTGAGCAGGTTCTGTAGTGCTTGGATGTGCTCCACTGCTCATGACTAAATTGCCTTTAGTTTAAAAATCTTAAGTCTGATGGCCACCAGCGGTGTGGTCTTTATGTTACACCAGTGGTAACGAACAGATTAAAGCATACAAAAGGCACACAATTATGAAACACAAACAATTCAGTAAATTCAGTTTAGCCACAACAACATGCAAGAGATATGCACTGCTGCCATGGATATAGGCCTAAATCATCCACACCTACAATAGGCTTCTCACCGAACACTCTATCAAGGACAGACCTTGGCCTAGATCCACTAACCCCCTTCTCACCCCTCTCTATGGGTTTTAGCACATTTTAGCATTCATTTGCTTACAGTAACTGTATTTTGAATAAACTATTAGCATAGCGGGCACACACACACACACACACACACACACACACACACACACACACACACACACACACACACACACACACACACACACACACACACACTTGTTAATTTCCAGGAAAGCCTGATAATATTTTTCAGCACTACAGCCTTTTTTCTCTCCAAAGTAGAAGCTGTCACCACCCCAGATCACTAAATTGGGGACCTCCTATTTACTGCTCCACTCTTGTTAATACTCCATATAGTTATAGACACAAATGATAGTATGTCACAGAGCAGTCTGGCCAATTAAAAGTGGATGCCAGCAACTTGTTAGCCTTTTGCAATAAGTGCCTTCTTGTTAATTAATAAATAAGTATATAGATGACAAACAACAGTTTTAAAAGGAAAATGTATATTTTACTCAAGACAGAATTAGTTAAGCAGAAATAGCTAAATATACAAAGAAATGTGGAACTGCACAAAGAAGCAGAAAATAATCTCTTTGAACAAACAGAATACAAGAAACAAAATATCTGTCTGCTGCTAGACAATATTCCAGGTCTTTCTTATCTGAAAGAACTACTGGATCCTAAGTTAAACTGCCTGAATTTCCAGGCAGTGGTAGAAATGCAAACATGAAACACACAAGTCCAATGTCCAGGGTAGATCTTTCTTCTAAATTCTTCTTTCTTTCTTTCATGGACATTTTAAACATTCAACTATACACATATCTTTTCATTCAGAAACCAAAAATGCAAGGAGGCAAAGCTTCTTATTTACATACTATTGAGCTTTTTTTTACCTACTTTTGGTTATCTATCTATTCAAATATTCTTCTAATTGTTTTTATACAGCCCTGGAAGAGTCATAGTTACTGTAATCACAGACCAGAACAAATGATAACCTGCTTCACTTGACTGACATACATATTTTATATATAATTGCTGTAGTTCCCAACAGAAAAAGCTCACAACTTCAGTTACAAATGCAAAATACATTTTTATAAATTTCATAGAAAAAGGTTACATGTTTACATATCTTTTCATGGCATCGACAAACACCAATTGCAGAAGTACATTGCATAGAAATATGTCACAAGTTCTCACATTTTTTTCATGCCATGGAAAAACACCTATATAGCAGATTTTACTGGATACTTTTGTTTACCTGCCATTGATTTTACAAAGCTTGAGTAAAGCTCACATATCT
Organism: Protopterus annectens; assembly: GCF_019279795.1. Taxonomy (NCBI): domain Eukaryota; kingdom Metazoa; phylum Chordata; order Ceratodontiformes; family Protopteridae; genus Protopterus; species Protopterus annectens. The sequence goes on from NC_056732.1 coordinate 72,821,231, forward strand.
GTGACATTCGGATTAAGAAAACAGCAAGGAGGGTAACCTGGTTGGTGAAAATAATTTGAGTGGCACTAGAATGGGCAGGGGAACAGAGGGTACTTTTAGATTCTGTGGAAGGCTGAATATTAATCTCTGTTGTTATGGGAAGAAAGAGTGCTAATGGAGTTAACTCTCATTGCTGGACTGTGTGCCTATGTGTGTGTGTGTGTGTGTGTGTGTGTGTGTGTGTGTGTGTGTGTGTGTGTGTGTGTGTAGGATCCAAGTGATGTCCGAGTGAACAGTAGTTCATACGTTAATAGGCAGATATTAGGCAGTTAGGCAGTCAGTCCAGTACATCATTTACTGCCTACATACTGCAATTCTCATTACTTGCTTCATCTATCCATAAGGGGCAGCGTTAGACAAGGGTGAATTTATGAATTCCCATTCATTCATCAACATTAATTTTGACGGTAGTTGGGGAACTTTTTTGTTTATTATGGCAAAGTGTGTTCCACAGAGATAAGATACTCTGGCAGAGATAACAATCCAGGTAACAGGTTTTGTTTACATTTTTATGTAGATTTTGATGTCTAGATTGTTATTGTAGAAATGCCAATGACTGCCACTTATTTACATGCCTTTACTAACCATTAAAAAATGCTACTCCTTTTCTTCCTTTGAGCAACAGTTAAAAATGATTAACTAATCACGTCTACTTTTCTTTCTTTCTTGGTAAAAATGCAACTGTGCTCAATGCAGTTTGCACAGAGAACTGCAGTGACATGCCAAGGATCTTTGCATTCAGTGATGAGCCACACAGGGAGCAGATCAGCAGTTCAGGATTGCACTACTGCTTTTCTAAATTGCTCCTTGGGCCCGCCTAGCATACTGAGAGCAAATAACGCACTCATTTGCAAACTATTTATGCTCACCTCTGATATATAAGTTTTTAACTGCTGCTGGACATATTTATGTACATTTAGTTACAAAACTCCCTACTGTCTAAGTGCAAGTTTTTCTGAATCCCACTCTGTGAGAGGTCACTGTCACAACCAAACACAATGTGATGCAGCATGCTTCACAAAGAATATACAGTGGATATAAAAAGTGTACACACTCCTGTTAAAATGCCATTTTTTTGTGATATAAAAAAATTAAACCACAATAAATCATTTCAAAACATTTCCCACATTTAATATGACCTATAACCTGTACAATTTAATTGAAAATCAAGCATATTTGTTAGGAGAAAAAATATAAAAAATAAAAAACGTATAATAAGCTGGTTGCATAAGTCTGCACACCCTTAAACTAATACGTTGTTGAAGCACCTTTTGATTTAATTACAGCATTCAGTCTTCTTGTGTACACACTTGCCATCAATTAAAGAGTCTCTGATTAACCCCAAATAAAGTTCAACTGTCCTAGTAGGATTTTCCTGACATTTACTCAGTTGCCTGCTACAGCAAAAGCCATGATTCACAGAGAGCTTACAAAGCATCAAAGGGATCTTAATGTTGAACAGTATCAGTCAGGAGAAGGGTACAAAAAAAAATTTCATAGAACACAGTGAAGATAGTCAGCAAAAAGTGGAGAAAATATGGGACAACAGTGATGTTGCAAAGAACTGGATGTCCCACCAAAATGGATGAAAAGACAAGAAGAAAACTGGTCAGGGAGGCTGCCAAAAGACCTACAGCAACACTGAAGGAGCTGCAAGAATTTCTGGCAAGTACTGGTTATGTACTACATGTGACAACAATCTTCCGTATTCTCCATATGTCTGGATGGGCCTCTATCATTAGTTCGAACACACGTGTCCGAACAATGAAACATCGAACTGGGAAGTTCGAAATGCAAAAATAGCAAAGCCACGGAACACCAAATTTTTCTCAGGGAAAAAATTTGGTGGGCCGTTTCCGCAGCTTTGCTATTTCCTCCACTGTGGTGCAATCTCGGAGTTGGTATATTTAAGTGGGGGTGTGTGGGGAGCACAACCCCCCATTGGGGGGTGTGGGGGTGAAGCCCCCCACATTAGTAACAGTCTGAAGTGTTCGTGTGCTTTCACGTTTTTTACCAGAACAGCAATTTTGTTTCCCTGAGAAGAAAATTGCTGTTCTGAGTTTTTGAAGTTCTTACATTTCGAACTTCCGGGTTTGATATTTACATAGTCGAACTTATGACAGTTCAACTATGTGATATAGACCTGTCTGGACTATGAGGTAGGGTTGCAAGCCTGAAGCCTTTTCTTACACAGAAAAACGTCCAGGCCTGGCAAAAATTTGAAAAACAATAGATCATGTCTCCCAAAAGCATGTGGGAAAATGTGTTATGGTCTGATGAGACCAAGGTTGAACTTTTTGGTCACAATTCCAAAAGGTACGTTTGGCACAAAAACAACACTTCGCATCACCAAAAGAACACCATCCTCACAGTGAAGCATGGTGGTGGCAGTATCATGGGTTGGGGTTGCTTTTCTAGAGCTGGAACTGGAGCTTTAGTCAAGGTGGAGGGAATTATGAACAGTTGCAAATACAGTCACATTTGAAAGCTGAAGATGAAGAGGAATTTCACCTTTCAACATAACAATGACCCCAAGAATACACCCAAATCAACAAAAGAATAGTTTCACCAGAAGAAAATTAAAGTTTTAGAATGGTCCAGCCAGAGCCCAGACCTAAATCCAATAGAAAATCTGTCGGGTGACCTAAAGAAGGCTGTTCACAAGAGATGCCCTAACAATCTGACAGATTTGGAGAGCTTTTGCAAGGAAGAGTGGGTAAATATTGCCAAGTCAAGATGTGCCATGCTGATAGACTTCTACCCAAGAAGACTGAATGCTCTCATTAGATCAAAAGGTGCTTCAACAAAGTATCAGTCCAAGGGTGTGCACACTTATACAATCAGTGTATTGTACTTTTTTTTTATATATTTTTTCCCCTAACAGATTTGTTTCTTTTTAAATTGAATTGTACAGGTTATAGGTCACATTAAAGGTGGGAAAAGTTTTTAAATGATTTATTGTGGTCTCACTTTTTTATATCACAAAAACCTGGCATTTTAACAGGGGTGTGTATACTTTTTATATCCAATAATATTGTTTACTGAGAGTAAATGAAAGCAAAGTATGCTACTTCCTGTTTGGAAAAGTTGAGCAAATGTTGCACAGAATGCATTATAATTAATTGTATTGCAATGGGCACAAATAAACAGAAGAGGCTACCTTAGGATCAGAATAAAAGTCTGTTGCGTAGCATTGCTGGAAAACAGCCAACATTATGGTACCCTGAAAGGAGAGGGGTATGACCAGACACAGTTGACCAGTGTTACCAAGCAGTTAAAATCAAATGGGGATACATTAATTAATTAATTAAAGAAGGTTACAGCTGCTGCTTCAAAAGATAATCTAACAGAAAGGTATACTGGTGCTTCAGTGATTAGAATGATCAGAAATAGACTTAATGCCATGGTAGGGGGATTGCAGTTACTTTAGAGCAGGGAAAGGAATCAATTACTTCCCGCACCATTACCACCATATTTCAAATGTTGTTGCAGTTAGGGAAAGTCACTTGATGTGTAATTTGAAGAAAAAATGGATGAAAACAAAGACAACCTCACTGTCTTGATACAAAGGTAAGGTACAACAATATTTTCAGATGTACTCCTGCACTTGCAACCTAGATGTTGCCTTGAGCAAATGATCAGCCATGTCTTTAGAAAGCAGACCTTTAAAAGAGTGTCTATAGAAAACAGGCCTTTAAAAGAGGCAGGACCTTCCCAGTCCTGAAGACAATTACAGAGGATGAGCTTAAGCTGCATTAGATGTCCAAAGAGGATAAGGATAATGGAATGAACATCATTGCATTGCACAACATGATAGTGGGTCTTGGATGATCCAATTGTTGACTGATGACAGAACCCTTCTGATCACAGGCACAGTCTGCCATCAGCTTTATACTGTGCACTACAAGTTGGGTAAGTCTACCAGTGCTTGCTATATGCACCTTCTTTTTGCTTTGATAGCAAGGAGAAAATATTTGTATGAGATTCTCCATCCTACAATTCAGGATACAGCTAACATAGAGGATGCAGAATTGCAGTCTACCTTTATTATGCTTGGCTGATGCAAACAATTTTTTTTGCCCACAATTTCCCTACTGCAGGATTATGTGGGTGTTGCTCTTAATATTCCACCTCAGATATTCCTTATTTCCATTATTTATTTGGTTATTTATTTATTTATTACGATTTGTTCATTGGGTAATTGGGTTGGTTTATGGAACCCATTCAGCCATGATCAAACCTTAAAGATTAGAAAAAACATTATGATCTTACTAATCAATAATATCATATACAGAATGAGCAAATGTTAAAATTCGGTGTATAATGATTCAATTCAATGCAGACAGAGTACAATTAAGAAATTCAATCAGAGTGCATTGAGAGAAGAACTTAAGGGGAAACAACTTTTTACACTGGCATTAATGCCACATAGTGAAGTCCATTGTACATTTTGAGCTCTTGATACAAGAAAACTAGATGTGTTTGTTATTTCATTTAATAATTTACTAACATGTATGCCCTAGGATGAGTTGATATGTATGAAAACTACAATAAGGAGCAGAGCAGACTTCAGTTTCTATATACTCTGAGTTTTTGCTCTGTTTATAATCTAACTGTACAGAAAGTACCATGGATGGCAAATAATTTGAAGGGATGACACAGATAACTCCAGTCTTTGCTTCAGAGCTGCTTAGAACCCTTGCCTGAGCTCTTTAAGGTCATCACTTGTAAACATAACTGTATCAGCATCATGACAGAATGGGTCTGGAGTGTCACTGTCACATAACAGAAGAAATGGAACTTGGTTAATGACCACCTTCCCAGCATCATTATTCATAAGAATAGCGGCAACATTTTAAATCTGAAGCCTAAAATATGTGCCTGTGTCGCTGCCAGGTTCACTTTAACTTTGACTTTATTTAAGTATTTTAGCACATAGCAGCAGGAACAAAATGACTGTTATGTTAACAATACAACAGACAATAAAATTCAGACTTTCCATTAAGAGTAATAAAATGTAAAAATACAGGTACAATCTTCAGATGATAAAAACTTTAAATAAAATCAATAAAGACAATGAAATGTGACGATGGTTCACAAAGTTTTCATTAAAGGGTAATAACGTCCGAGTTGAATACACCTAACTCCACCAAGGTAGTATGATCCGCAGGTGCAGTGCTTAATAAGTAAAGACACAAATACCTGATGTTTTCAAGCTTGCTTAGGGAGTTACTAACAACCCCTGGGTGGTTGAAAACAATGTTGAAACTGTGAGGTATTGTACAATAACTTCCTTCAGGAAGAGAGATCCAGATTATCTGAGGACAGATAAGTCAACATCAAAATTTTGAAAATAATATGATATTGAATAGGATACCATAACAAGCTCCTTAGCACAGGTGTAATATATTGATAACATTAAATGCCAACAAGTAGTTTAGCTGAGAAGTGTTGCACCAGCAGTAAATGATTCATATTAGAGCTAATAAGTCCCAGGTAAAGTGCATTACAATAGTCAAGACAGGAGGAGTCCAAAACATGAGCAGCTACAGGCAGGCCCTCTCAAAGAATTAAGAGCATCATCCTGGAAATAATGGGTAGGGGTGGAAGAAAGATGGCTTTCCTATAGCTGACACTTGCTTCCTAAATGTCAACTGATTATTCTGTTTATTCTCTGTAGTGAAATATATGTCAGTGGCAAAACTGACAAATCTCTCAGAGTAGTACATGCAGTTATGGCCTTTGTCTTGGATGTATTTTGATTTAACCAGTTTATGACAAGGCACTGATGAATGGCTCTCCAAATCTTATGTAAGGGAATACATGCTCAACATCTGTTTCTATGGAAAGGAAAAGTAAAGCTGGCTATTGTCAGCATAGCAGTGATCATGCTAAACCTTTCCCTCTAATGAAATTCTCTCAGGGGGAGAACAAACACTATAAAAAGCAGTAGGCCCAAAGCCAAACACTGTGGTACTTCACAGTCTAGACTATTTGACTCAGAAGAGTTTAGACTCGAGACATCCTTGTTGCTATGGCCTAAGAGATGAAGCACTCAATGACAGTAGGGGATAAACCACAGTGAGACTGTAAGTATTTGATCAGGATGCCATGGGCAATAAAGCCAAATGCTGCACAGATCCAGCAAACCATGTACAGAATTTCAGTACTGCTTTCTGGCCATGAGGTGAACATTCATTATCTTAATAAGGAGTTCTTAACATTATGGCAACAGAAAAAAAATAACTTCTAATTTCCCATGAGTTCATTGACCGTAAGATAAAATTCAGACTGAATATAGACTACTTTCTTGGTAACCTTACCAAGAAAAGGAAGGTTCAAGATAATGTGGACGTAATCACGATCACTAGAACCCAAAGATGGTTCCTGAAGATCAGGATAACAAAATTTCCTTCATGACAGTTAGAAAAATCCCAGGCCTTATGAAGTATGCTAGCATCTGGTAAATATTCAGACTCAGCACATCTAGGCTTATCACTACAAGCCTTTCATTCAAGAACTCTTTGTGTTTGTGAATGATAAACATGGATGCCCATGGATTCTGATGGTAGAAATAGAGATCTTATAGGGGCAACTTTGTCAGAGAAAAAAACGAACGACTATCTCACACTAATCTGAAGAAAAAGCCCGCTGGGTAGTAAGGCAGGTTGGGTCACACAATCACTCCATCCTCTACAAGAGCACATGTTGTCAATTTGCCACTATTGTGAATCTCTCTAAGTAAATAAACAAAGTTCTTGCAAGAGATTTCAGACTGGTATCAAGCATACCTCAGCCTCATAATACAAAAAATCCGAACAAGGCCAAAAATAATAGGTGTGGTCAAAAGCCCAAAAATAGGGTCAGATTATAAATATTGCTTTATAAACTTAAAAAGTTACTAGAATAACACATTTGTTGTTAGCATGTATTTTTCTGAAGGATATGAAGTCTGAAACTTAAATTTGCATCATTATTCTGCAGCTTCATTCCTCAATGATTTGCCAGAAAACTACAAAGTTTATGTATTTTATGTATTTTCTGTGAAAATCTGGACAGTTGAAAGGTATGGTGTCAAGCATAATGCTCGTTCAGGTCAGGTCTGTAACTTCAAAGACCTTCATATCTCTAAAAATGTTCCATCCTTTGCAGTTCTTACTGTAAGGAATTTAGCTCAAGGTTGAACTATGGCTCATGCACCCTTACGAGGTTGAGGGGTCCATGCTTTGGGGCCAGACAGTATATTACAGTGGATGGGACCCTATTAAACTCATCCAGCAAAGCACATAGATAACCATCACAATCCTCTGGGACAAATCATAGGAGTGCAAAAACAAATTCTGACATAGATTTGGAAATGTTGCAATAGTCCTCAGTAAAAGATCATGGGGAAAAATGAGGTAACTCCTGAGAAATTAGACCCAGAAATGACTTGATCATAATAATAGGTCCATCACCAAGTCAGAGGTCTCTGTGCCCAGTAAGAAAATTAAGTCAAAATTATGTCTTAACTTATGGGTTTTTTAGGCAATGAACTAAGAAAACATTCATCCCTTCATAACTGAAAGGAATTTTTACTAAGAAACATTGACTCTTCACCCAGGGCTACAAGATTATTTGAATATGCAATTCATTTACAATGCCACACAGTTTTAGTTACTGTATGGTGTCATTCATTTGCATCATAGAATGTTATGATGTTACTGGGTGAAGTAAAACATGCCGCTGCCCTGTGCTACTGCTCTGCATACACCCATATAGATTGTAGTCCTGCTTTACAACATTTCATAGCCTGCACTGTGCTATTACTGTCTTTTTTGAATACACACACACACACACACACACACACACACACACACATATATATATATATATATATATATATATATATATATATATATATATATATATATATATGGGTCCACTTCACATGGTCGACTTTTCAGAAAGTCGACTTTCATATGGCCGAGACCATATGATCGACTTTTGAAAAGTCGACCATGGGGCACCGCTATCTCCATACAGAGTGGAATGGGAAAATTTCCCTCTTCCACACTGTAGTGCGATCTCAGAGTTACAGGTGGTGCAGGGGGGCTTGCCTCCCTGCTAACAGTTTTAAGGTAAGTGTTCATTGTGTATGTTGTGCTTTTTTACATGGTCGGCTTTCCGAAAGTCAATCATATGGTCTTGGCCATATGAAAGTCGACTTTCTGAAAAGTTGACCATGTAAAGTAGACCCATGTATATATATATATATATATATATATATATATATATATATATATATATATATATATATAGGTTAGAGTGTTGACTGTTCAGAACATTGATATTTACAACAGTGACCCCACAATCTTGAAACGGCAGAATATTAAACTGCCATAACAACGAGCTACAGATGATCTAATTTACTTGTTTTTGCAGGGTCAAGCCCCCCCCCCCCCGTACCCCTCACACCCCTTGGTAATTATATATACTAACTTCAAGATCACACTACAGCTGGGAATGGGCAAAACCCTGCACAATCATCCATTTCTACTGTGTGATCTTTTGCATTTCACTGTTATGCCAGTTCAGTATTCTGCCTTTTCAAGCTTCTGGGTGTCACTGCTGTGAATGTTGATGTTCTCAAGACTCGATATTCTAACAGGGACCCACATATGTATGTATGTATGTCTGTGTGTATATAGATAGATATAGATATACTGTAGATATAGATACAGATATAGATAGATAATGTGATAGTGTTTGGGTTCTCATTTGAAGAACAAGATGAATTGCTCTGTTTAGATGCAGTCTACCATGTTGCAAGATATTGTTTGTAACATTGTTTTTGTGTGGAATGGTGTTTTTCTGTATTTCAAAGCATTTAATTTCACGCACTTGTATCCATATATCCCACCCTGTGTCTGCAAGGCTGTGGTACAAATTCTGAGTGCTGAAACTGTGTACTTAGTCCTAAGTAATCATGGATTGTCTGTTCCACATGATAATATTCACTGTGGTATATTGCTTGAATATTCCCTTCCTCTTATATGAGTGAATTAGTTCATGAATTCTAGGAAGGAAGCAAAGGCTGCCTGTCTTTCATGTATGAAAATAGTTTACATGCTGCTTATTTATTTACATGTTACTTTTTTTTACATTAGTTTTAACCAGAAGTAGGACTCGATGTAGCTGTGGATGTTTCCAAGTCATTCACTTTAGATAGGCTGATTAAACATGTCAGGGCATTATTTACTGTAGAACTGGAGCAATAATTCGCTTCTGGAAACAGTGTACAGTTTGACTTGGACAATGGTCAAACACTATGGCCCTTAACTATTCTGTTCCTCTGAAAACAGCAATTTTTATTCTGAGGAAACATATCTCTAACACTAGCATAAGAGTAGAACTCATGAACTTGGCTATTTGTTTACTACATTAACAGCACTAATATAAAACATGATGAAAAATGCCATAAAGCTAGCTCATTTTAGATGAGTCATAACTGCAGATGAAGATGTAATCTTTGGACATCGGGTAGAAACTATGTTTTCTTGTTCAAATTTAGAATATGATTTAGAATATTACATGTTTATAAAGTTTTGTTTAAAAATTTGAGTTTACAGCATCATTTTTCTGCAGCAGACTTAATTCTATGGGCTGGACAGAGCTCGACAGATATATTAAGCTGCAAAATAGTGGCATTTTATTTGCAGTGCATGTCAACTCCTAACCTTCTAAAATAAAACTGAATATGCAATACACTGAGCCTTATTGTCTCTGTCTTTACTATGTTTGCCTAAATGAAATTCAATAGAGTAGTTTATTTCAATTGCAGTAAATATGCATATCAAAACTGGCGTGGATGAGATAAAAGAAATGCTTCTGACAGGTCCATTTCACATGAAAACCACAAAAATAGTTGTCATTAACAAGGTACACTACCAGTATTTATTCTGTATAATGGTTACGTATGTGATGGAGATAAATAACAAAAAGAGGCTCTAATAAGACTGTTACAGGAACTACTTCAGTTTTAGTGTCACTTTCAGCTGTATAAAACTGTCGGATTAAATCATTTTACCTTTTGTGTACTTTGTAGCATTTTTCTGAGATTGTGCACAAAAATACAGAAATAACAGGGAATCTGGCAGGCTTACCCTATACTGACCGCGCAACAGTTAGCCAAGAGCTATGATTTAAGTCTGTTTAGTCTATGGTGCCAGCATAGAGAGTCTACAAATAGAACATAATAACAGGCAAGCCACAAGAAGTAAGAAATGAAAACCATGTATGAAAAAATGTCAACATTTGCTGCACTAGCATTAGAGGCTCTGTGTTTTTAAACTGCATGATTATTTTAACTAGAAGCTGCCCTTCAAGAGGCACAGATAATCTAACGTTCTGCTTTTCTCCGATGCATTACAGCATTTTATACTGCATGTTACTGGAATGCAATCTTGTTGTGTGTAATCTGTGCAGTACTGGCATGTAAATAGTATTCTGCATCCATTGTTCTTTTAATGTGTTCTGCTCATTACATAATTATTTACATCCAAGCTTACAATAAAGATTCACAGCATACCTGGTGAGACAATGTCCAGTATCTAGCATGGATGCTATTTTCATTTTTGATTTTTCTTTCTTTCTAAGGATAAAAGAAGCTGGTAGGAGTCTACCACATGCCATTAATACATCATACTTAGCAAATGCCCCTAGTAAGCCATATTTGACTTATATGGAATGCTCAAAAGCGTGACATAGCCATGGTCAAAGAGTCTGCTTGGCAGTTTTCCTACAGATTTCCAGCTGTCTGTTTCTGGATCATAGCAGTCAATTGAATCTGAGTCTTCAATGTTATTATCAGTTGTGACGTATCGCCCACCAGTGATATACAACTTGTTATTGACAAC